>NC_061091.1:32930290-32942790 GCF_015104395.2 Macrobrachium nipponense
GAGAATATTTTGAAGGAAAAGAGAAAAGTTGTATGTGGCATACTGGAGAAAACTGATCGACGGGAAATGTGGTGTTCAGTTATGGGAAATAAGTTGTTGAGAGCAACCAAAACATTTCATTTAGGAAGTGAAGTCCGTGGTTGAAGTTCTCAAGGGTGAAGCAAATGTATGTTGAGTAACTGTAACTGTATAATATGATAATATTATCTTTATGGATGGAGTGATGTGAGAAGTCAGAGGATGGAATTTAGGTATTAAAACAAAATTGTGGAACAGACAAGTTTGTTGTTAATTGAGGGTGGAATAGTAGTTGTTTGAAGATGGTACATTACTGGTTTGTTGATAGTGAGGTGAAAGTGTACAGATTAGTGATAGAATATAAAAGGTTTTGCAAAAGAAGAATATTGATGGCAAATGTTAGCAAGATTGATGTTACATGGTGAATGGGAATCAATGAGATAGAGCAATTAGGATATGTTGGTGGGATTGTTTGCAAAGCATAAACATTATAAATCAAAATATTTGGGAATGAATATTTCGTAGGATGGTAGGATGGTTGAAGAGATGCGTCACAGTTATATGTAAGATAAAGAAGTTAGCGGGATGTATGTAAGATATTGGGAACACGCTATATGCCAACAGGAATGAACGATTGGTGAGCCAACTCTCCTTTATGGAAGTGAATTGTCGATGCTGAATGCAAATGAACATGAAATTGTTAAAGCTGTAGAGATGAAATGTTTGTGCTACATAAACGGTAGGCGAAATGAAAACATGATAACTGCGGATAACTGTGGTCAATAGTTAGCATAAGTGAATAAGTAGTTGAGAGTATTTCGAGCTGGTTGTGAAAAAGGTTCTGGAAGGGAAAGGCTTTAGGATATAGGAATCAAGAGAGTGAATTACATGCAAGATAATGGTGAATGGTGTATTGGTAAGGTAGGGATAAATGTGTTGCTAATGAGCCATCTTAGTAAGATTATGAAGCAACTCATATTATGAAAGTTTTATATACAGATGGTTCTTCCACGATTCAGCAGTTAAATTATGAATGAAGTTTACTTTGTTAGAGGAAAAGGAGTGGTGGTACGATATATATATATAGCTTAAAAAATCACAGTAGATGCACGTGACTTCATAAATAAGCGAATACCACGGGAAATGAAAGTCAGGAATCCAAGCGCTTTCGTCTTTATTCAGACATCGTCAAGGAGCTACTTGACGATGTCTGAATAAAGACGAAAGCGCTTGGATTCCTGACTTTCATTTCCCGTGGTATTCGCATATAGTATATATATATATATATATATATATATATATATATATATATATATATATATATATATATGTGTGTGTGTGTGTGTGTGTGTGTGTGTGTGTGTGGTGTGGGCGTGTGTGAAGTATCAGCTTGTCACTAGGAAGCCTAGTACCCGATTGAAATAGAATATATGGTCTGCTACTAAACTCCTAACACTTTGGAGAAAGCAATAATGGTGAGCTAATTTAAGAAAGGGAAATAATATGATAGATGAGAGTAATATTCTATTTAGCAGATAGCTCTCAAAATCCGAAAAGGGGCGTGACATTTTATTCTCTATTTTAGAATTGCATATTTTTCTTTTATTATTATTGCTCACACACACTAGTAGTATGTATATATATATGATACTATATATATATATATATATATATATATATATGTATATATATATATCATATATATTATATATATTTATATATATATATATATATATATATAGTATATATACTAGTATATATATATATAATATCCTATATGATATATATATATTTCGTATATATATCTTTCTCTAATAATTCTAATAGTGTATAATATCTTTATATATATATATATCTATCTATATAATATAATATCTATCTCATATATATATATATCTATATATTCATACATGTGTTGTCTGTCAGTGTGACTGTGCGTGGAATTACACAGCTATCCATTCAGGTGATTTAAGGCAGAGGGACAGTTGAACCGAAGGTTTGTTGTGAAACGAATGAAAGATACTGATAATGATGGACAATGCTGACAAGGAAGGGATGTTGGGGTATGGGTGTGGTGGGGGTGGAGGGAGGGAGTATGAACGCTTAACAAATCTTGCAAGGCAGGTTACCATTGGGATTACCCGACTGACGTAATCATAACTAAGATTTTTCACGACCATCGGTTGCAATGACCCAAAATAGACAATAAAATTGTGACGAGGATAATTAAGGAAGTAGCTCTTAATGGAATTAAAGAGGTGCATCAGATTGCAACTGGTGATGTCAGCTTTGCACTTTTCTTTTCTTTCCATGAAAGATTTTTCTTCTGAATCCAGTTCCAGAAAAAGAGGTCGTTGGCATCTCTTCACTGAGCGACTGCTTTCGTATAAATAAGAGGAGGCAATGGACGACGATAACAGTTTTCCAGACTCGAAGAAGGAAACGACATATCTCTTATTCACCATGAAGACGGTAAAATTATTGTTAAATTCTGCATCTTCCTTATTGAATCTCCATGTTTTTACCCAGTGACAGTAAACATTGTTGCTCACAATATTTTAACTTTGAAAAAATTTTCCACGAATGTGTAATAGCTCTTAAATATTGATAAAAATCATCAATCCATACATGTGTAGGACAAACTGGGAATGTATTTAAAAATCTATATATATACTTAATAATTGAAATCTAATTTTCAAGTACCAACATTGCACATTTCAGCTTTTCCTGCAGGTTCTCAATTGAGCGTAGTCTTCGAGGCAGTCAAATAAAGTTAAGAAATACCTGAATGTTTTGCAAACTAATCCCTTGATTCCCTTTGCAGATCAGCGTTGCCCTGTTGGTGTTGGTGGCCCTTTTTGCCCTGATGGAGGTCACTGGAGCCCTGCCAGCACCCGAACCTAGCCGACGCCACTTCTTTGGAGGTAGTCCCTATGGCTTCGGCGGTTACGGCTATAGACCTCACGGATACGGCTTTGGCTACGGCGGATACGGCGGTGGCTTCGGAGGCTTTGGAGGCTTTGGTGGCTTTGGTGGCCATGGAGGATTTGGAGGTTTCCACGGTTAATAACGAACTTCTCTAAGATGAAGATCATTTATGAAGATAATTGCAGTCATTGCGTCAGCGACCTTCAGTTAATAAACCAAACGATTTGTTAGATATGGAAAGTTTTCTAAAGGAAATGTGAAATCTATTCTTTTATATAATAAATTTTATATTTTTCCAATGAACATTCTTATTTAAGATTCCTAATACTGCCGTCTCCGTAGATGTGATAGACTTAACAAACGATACCAAGTTTTTTGTCATTATTAGGTATATTTATTTCGACCCAGGCCATGTAGTCAGGAAGCCAGCCTCTAAAATTTTGGAAAATGGGGCCCTGAAAGATAAACTTTTGTATCTTATATTTTTGTAATCTATAACATTCCAGGAGCATGGGAATGTAAGATACTGTTAAAAATCTCATTTCAAAATCTATGGAACGAAGCAGAGTCTAGCAGTAACTCCTCGCGTCAAACGTGTTCAAGAGACACCATTTCTGAAAAACAGTAGTGTTATATCCTTATAGTGTTATTTTTGTAGCTTAAATGTACAACATTTCCTTCTGTTAAGCCAGTTGAATAAGGATAATTCTATAAAACTAACATGTACTCCAGTTTTATTACAAAAATACATAAAAAAAGCATATTTAGGGAATAAATAAATATGCATGTTTCTGACTAGTATGTCTGAAACAGCTTCCAGGATATACAATTGTTGGTGCTCTTTGGAATGATAACTACAATCTTAGTTAATATCTATGGCAACATAGGCTCTTGTAATACCTCAAACTCAGAATTTTACTTTCCAGACAAAATAATGTAAAATAGGGAGAATTCTGTTGCAATTAGTGTAATTGAAGACTCATTAAGAAAAATTGACGTATATAATATTACCTCAACTAAAAGGCACTCAATAAATGGAATTTCATTCGGTATGACTACTGCTACTGACACAGAGCTTAACTTTATCTCCAGTTTCATTGCAAAAAAAAAAAAAACATAAAATATTCTAGAAAAAAATACACCCATTTCTGATTAGTGTGTCTGAAATAGCTTCCAGGGACATTGTATCACCCCTTTTATCTCAGGATATATTATATTGCTGTTGCTCCTCAGAATGATAACTACAATAAAAGTTAATATCTATGGCAACATAGGCTCTTGGATTAATCATCGCAGTTGAAACTGTGTGCTTCACCTTTTCAACCAAATCAGCATCCTCCTTGACTTGTTTATTTGAACTTCTATGACGGCCTCCAGATGTTCCTCTATGTGGACCATGCTTTTCATTGCCTCCGAAACTTTGGTTAATAGTGTCAAATCCTTAGTGTATTTGTCACGAATTGCTCGGTTCTGTGAGATGTCTTTAAATTAATGAGGACTTTCCCATCTATTATGTCTGTTCCAGGACTAAATCGGTCTGTGTTCCGCAGAAAGCCCTTTCTGATTGACAAACAGTACATAGTCCTTCAGAAAACTTCTGGAAGGCTTCTGGATGAGTGACTTCTAGCATTTGCATGTCATATAGATATGCTTGCAAGCAGTTAGAATATTCAAAATATTTGGAAGAGATAACACATGGAAGCACTTCCTGCACCTGACCTCTCAGGTACAATATATTCTCTCATAAACATAGACCATAATTTGTTGTTGGGCCAAAGGTTTCTTCATATGCTACGCACAGGGGATGACGAAGGAGGAAAGACTGTTTAACCTGATTAATTTTGGTTAGTATATCTTCTTTGACTGAGGATTTCAAAGTTTGAGACAGCTCATCTACATATATTTCAGGCTTTAGTAGAGCATCTGATTGACTGAGTGTTCAACCACTGCTGGAATGCATTCCATTTAAGTTGCATCGTAGCTTCACATACTAGAGAGTAGTATCGGAGCATTTTGTAGTAGTCTTTTCCACTAGTGATCTTATTTGCTGTACCTGGCAAACAAATTTCACTCTTGACAAGGATGTCCTCAGTACCACGTCCTCGCATGAAAAAGTCGATTGAGATTATTTGAGAGAAAGTTTTCAGCGATATGAAATGCTCCAATATGTACTATGAGATGCCTATATTTTTAAAGATATTCAGTTATAAGTCCTTTAACAATGTCATATATGACTTGATCACATGTAACTATTGTATTTTCTTGGCCAAGTTTCTCAGTTACCCTGATAAAGTAATCTAGTGATGCTTGCAGAACATCAGGTTTCGGTGCAGATTCTGGAGAGGTTGGGCCATAGGCAATTACAGTTTTGGATTTTATGTCACAAACCATTTCAAAAACTGTATCCTAATATATCGCTTTTATTCCATCTCGTTCTGCATGAATCCTAGTCAGTGACCAAAAATTGACATCATCTAACAAGATGTCTTTGAGCTTTGCTTCAGACCCATAACTGACGAGTGGAATGTTTGGGGATAAAGCTATATGTCCTAAAGACAAATGACTTTCTGAGGCTGAGATTTGTAAAGTAGTTGGATCATCCGTTTTCTTTCTTCTTTTAACAGGGATTTCACATGTTGCGTCTCCATCTCTGTCTTGAAATTGGTACAATGTATGTGTTGTAGCATGATTTGTTCTTCCATTGCGTGTGTCGTCTGAAAAATCTAGGTTATCAAATGCACATTGTAAGAAATTACCTTGGTTTAGAATTTACCTTGGTTTAGAATTTCAGTGTTGTTATTCACAAGGTTAGCCACTGATATTATGTATCGCTGTGCATCATCATAGCTTATACAATGCCCAAAGCTATTAAAAGTTCTTACTAAATCTTTGCTTCTTGTTTGACTCAAAATATGACAGGCCAGGCCTATTTGTTTGGGCATAGATACTCTAGATACACACAAAAAATCAGATCTTTGGCTATTCAGACCCTTTTCATGATTTTTTAATGGAAGAGGTACCCTTTCTGTTTCATCTGATAATATAATCTCAGTTTTGGTCACCATCCATGCAATAAGATTTTACAAAATATTTGGGATAAAATTTTCTGCATATTTGTAAGATACCTACTTTCTTTCCCAAGAATATCAAAACATTTTGAGCTCTGCTCTTTTGTTTTGTTTTTCAATTTCATCTGGAGCCATTTTGCTACTGTTTGCTTTGGAGGTTCTTTACTCATCATTTCTTCATCACTGCAGTATGACTCTATAACTGTGATTCATTTAATTCGTTGTGTAGCTTTGTTATCAAGCTGCACATTTCACTAACTGTAATGTGGGATGAGCATATGATGCTGATGTGTTTTCTTTGGCGAATGAATTGTATTTCATTTCCATAAAGCTTTTTAAGTTTGTTTCTAAGTCTACCAAGTTTTTAACGATGTGCATTTGCAATTCCTTTCTTAGTTAAAGTATTACAGTATTTCCTTAGAATTTGTGTGAAAGAAAATGCTAACTGATGTTCCAGAATGGGATCAGAAATCTCACCACAAAGCTGTTCAAAAGCAAATCATTTTGACTAGTATGTGTTGAAGAGCATCCCTCTTCTTTTCTACTATTTAGAAAGCGTGTCGTGCAGTCTGTGATACCTAAATTCTTTCGCAATTATGTCTACTGTGTAGTCTCCATGTCCTTCTGTCTTTACCAAAAGGGATTCATCACCCAATTCTTTAGCTTTTATATGTATAGAATGCTGTATATCAAGCGAACTTACTAAGAAAAGCGTATTCTTACCTTTAGGATCACGACTTTTTCCATAAATAAAGCAACAAATTTTAGCATCTAACGTTGTTGGTAAGTTTGTTTGACTCGTTACACAAGGAGATTTATTCAATGGAAAAAAGCTGCTGGGTTCTCCTGCTTCTTGTTCCTGTCTGTTTTTAAGAACTTCAATCTTATTTCTGTCTGCATAGACACTTTTACATTCTTTGTGACATTTAGGATCATTCTTGAGGATATCCTCTTCATCATCAATGTACTGAGATAATCTGTGGTAAACATCACCCTGACTGGTAAGCAGAACAGACCTAAAACTTAGAAATCCTCTTCCTGTTAGTTTTGTCAAAGGTTTTGTAGGAGCTTTTTGGAATATCAGACATTCTTTAAATGTGAAGTTGATAATAGTTTGACTTGTTTCACCTTTCCAAAGAGGATCCATTTCTAACTGCTGTCAAGTCCGTTTGTGGCATTAAATCTGAAGTAAAAAGGTTTTTTTATAATAGTTTTCTCCCATAGAGGTCTATCGTTTATAATTTTATTATTTTCTTATCAATTTGAAGTATATGAAAGGTTAAAAAATTTCTATTGACAAAAAACTGAGTTTCAAGCTATTTGAAATCTTTTACTCTTACTCGGAATTGCCTTTCAGATAGGAAGTTTTGAACAAAACTTATTTTGTAAATTATATATGAATTTGTTATTTTATATTCATTATCTGCAGCAATACAGTCGGCAATGGGGGCCAAATTTGGACTTGATCTGACCATTCAAAATTAGATTTTTAGTAAATCAATCAATTTTAAGATAATCGTGTATTTTTGCATTAAACGCTTTAAAAAACTAGTTTAGAAAAGTATCTTACTTTCCGATATACCTTAGGCATTCCTAAGACGCTGCAAAAAGTTTATATGATGGGTCCAACGTAATTTCATTTTTTGCATGATAGCCTCGGGTGGCTCCCTGACTAATGTGGTCTCAGTGGTTTTGGTTATAGACTCAACAGATGGTTGAGATTTTGGAGGGTTTGGTGGCTATGGTGGTTTCTACGGTTGATAAACGACCTCTTCGAAGATCTGGAAGTTTGATCATCAATGATCTTCGTGGATTAGTCGTGGATTAGTCGTGTTTTCCGTTAGAAAGTGTTAAGAACTTCTCTTGTAACTATGAAGACATTTCTTCTTTTTAAAATAAATTTTATTGCATTATACCTATGGCTCTGATGTCAACCAAACTTGTACAGATTCGTAAGTGTAAGGATAAGTACAGTGGTTTTTCCCGCAGTGATACAGTAATTATATATTTATTATTCCTTCTAACGTATTATCATAAAAATAGACTTGATGAGAGTGATGTCACCTTTCCATATTCATGCAAGGCACCATAATTCTTTTGGATTAAGTTCTTTGAAGAATGATTACTTCAGAGCTCATATTATATTCTCGTTTGTGGCCAAGTTTATTTCTTATACTTTACTGTTCATTACTACATCAGAGCACAATTTTACAAAATTATTTTCTCGTAAAGAGAACTTACTTGACTCATGACATTTCGAAGGGCCAGTTAGCTGAAACTTATCCATAAATGAGTGAACCTACTATAACATGATTCCCAAGAGACGAAAAAATAAGGTGCAGTTCGTTAGCCACCACAAATATTTACTTGTAAATATCAAACCTGGTACGCTGGTATGCTTATACAACTTACATATCATAAATATTTAGTGTTAAAAGCAAAAAGCATGAATGTTGTAATTAAGGAATAGATGAATATATTACAAGTCTGCAGCCCAACCGGCTGTACCCTAATTTATCAAGGTCATCTTCACCGATGGTCAGTTACCCCATAAATTTAAGTGGGTTAAGTAGGCTATTTGGTTGTTTTTTTTTTCTATTTTATTTTTATATATTTACTTTTTTTTTATTTCAGCGGGGGACAAATCTCAAGTAGATTTTGGTGGCATAAGGTATGTCTGCATGACTGAACGGGTTCAAAGGAATTGATGAAGGAAATAACTTTTGTCTTTTTCAAAGGAAAACGCAATAGATACAATTATATGGATTAATGTGGCTTCGTTGACGTGGATGGATTATTGCTAGCACCGACTGGAACAGAAAGGCTGAAAGGGAAAAGCAGTGATGATATCAAAAAAGGAATGGATCTAGGGTATATATATATATATATATATATATATATATATATATATATATATATGTATGTATATATATATACAAGTCATATCACATTTCCGTGATTCATATACATATATCGAGCTACAATGTCCTTTAATATCTAATTCGCTCTACCTCGGAATTAATATATTTTCATATATGCTTAACCGAAGGGGAATTTTTTCTCGATAATAGACTTGCCTGGACCAGGGCGCGAACCCATGGATCCTTTCAAATATATATATATATATATATATATATATATATGTATATATATATATGTATATATATACATATATATATTAAATATATATATATATATATATTGTATATATAATATATATATACCATACATACATTATATATATAATATATATATTATATATATATATATATATATATATATATATATATATATAATATATAAACTTTCCTGAGACGCTTCAGTGTCAAGTTAAAATTCTAATATTTAGCTTAAATGGATGCAGAGGAGGGCTAAGATAGACTTACAGAGAGCCGATCTGCTGGGTAATGAAGATGCAGGATGAAGTAGGTGACCATAATAAGGTAAGAGAAGAGGCTAATCATAGAACAGATGAAGCAGAGAGGGAAGAAGAAGAAGAGTCTTTAGAAAGATTTTAGGGGAAAGGAAGGATGTCTACTGCAGTAGCTTTGGAACTTACGTAGGACTTTTTGAGGTAAATATCCTTCGTGGAAGGAAAGTGGGAACGTTTGAAGTAAATGAAAGCATTAAGGCGGAAGCTGATGAGATGACGTTGTTGTTTGAATAGTACTATATGTTCAGTAAGGAAAATTGAAACGGTGAGACATAGAGATGCATCTAAAATAAAGTCGAATATTCAAATATAGATGAAAGGATGAACTGACTGTGTTCTGGGGTACAATGTTCACGTGTAGAAGATTCAGGAATAAAGAATGGTGGCAAGGATAATAATTTGAGCAGTGGAGGGGACGGGTGGGGGGAGCCTAATAAAAGTGTTAACCAGACAGTATGAAAGAAGTGCTGGAAAAAGAGGCGTTTGGTGCGTCATACTCTAATATGAAGGTTAAGTTCAAGCGTTCACGTTTGTATAAAAATGAGAAGTGAAAAAAATAAAAAGAAATACGGCCACAGACAAAAACTAGACGGGCTGGCGCTCTTGAAGGTCATCTTCTCTTACGTCAGGAACTGGTTTCATTCGTCATAAAAAGCAAAAACACTTCAGCTTCCAGGAGAGAAACCGGATTTTTCCTGCCAAGTTCTTATTACACACACCGTGTATTTTCCATGAAGGATTCCCAAATGACGACATTCCCTTTGGCATTCATCTTTTATTAGTTCTCTTTCATTTCGTGGGCAAAGGTGACTTGATAAAACAAGTGGTACAACCCCTCATAAACGATGCCAATAAGGA
Source organism: Macrobrachium nipponense (assembly GCF_015104395.2). NCBI lineage: Eukaryota > Metazoa > Arthropoda > Malacostraca > Decapoda > Palaemonidae > Macrobrachium > Macrobrachium nipponense. The sequence goes on from NC_061091.1 coordinate 32,940,596, forward strand.
AGAGGCTTGAATCGGAAATCATGCGCCTCTTGGTGAGGGCGGGGTCTCAATCTATAAAGGCACAAAATACCTGAGACATTTTCTGTCGACTAAACCACCTCCTCTTACAGCGTGGATTCAAGTTCTGGGATACGTTTCGTGACGACTGAATGTCCGTCCATGAGTTTGGTTTTGATTAAGACTCGAGTGACCGCTGTGGGCGACTGGCGTCGGTTTTTCTTCTGCAGGATGTTATAAGGTTTATTTTTCAATAGATTAGCGACGTAGTTTACCACTTTTTCGATGCGCTGGAGTTGGCACGGTGCTTATTTTTCTTTGTTTACAGCGCGTTTATCATATTTCTTATTGTCTAATCTGGTAGCTCTGCAGGCGGCTTTTCAAGATAATTTTCCCATCCGCTTGTGCAAGTCTCTCTCTCTCTCTCTCTCTCTCTCTCTTCTCTTTTCTTCTTTCTTCTTCTTCTTCTTCTTCTTCTTCTTCTTCTTATTTATGAATTAAGGGCAAGTCATGATACAACAATGATTAATTTTTTCTTGCACCAAAACATTTTTGCCTGTATAATTCGACTGTTTGCTTTCTTTAATCAATGTTACAAGTTTCGTGTATCTATTTAGCTATAGTTTTTCTCACTGATTTTTGGTATCGGCATCTCCCATAACTTACTGTTCCATTAGATTTTTCTATTTTGTTTAAATTTATACAGAGATCAACTTGAACCTAAAGGTGAGGTGTCCATGTTCGAACGAAGCGGAGAAACAAAATCAGACTTATGCCTAGTTTTTATCTTCATTCCATGACCTTAGATTAGTTACGGGAGGTTAATAAATGAGACATCATTGACAGGGAAAGTAGCGAATTTCCCTCTTGAGATCATCATACTTACGCTTTTTGATTTTCAGTGATTTATTTGGTGATTGATGAAAGTCTCACCCCTTATTACTTGAAGCATATTTCAATGTCTGTCACCAAGATATTAGTGAGCAGACAACTGTTGAGCCGAAATACTCCTCTGTCTCATTCTGAGCGCAAGACATCAGATAAAGAACTTCAGCATGGTCTTCATAATACATCTAACACTTTACTAAGATTCGTCTTGGTAAGGCGCTTGTGAGGGTGTGAACAAAGAGGTAGGTAGAAGTATACTGACTTTATTACTGTTGTTTGAGATTAAGCTGGCCTTGTGCCAGCAGGGGCTCTTGCTCCTAGAGCAGCCCAGGTAAGGGAAATTCATATATACAACATGCGGGCGGAAGTGTAGTGTCCGACCCACGAGAGAGTAAAAATGGGTCGACGACAGCTGATTTGTGTTTCTCTGGAGACATATAATCCTCAATAGAAAAGTATACAGAGTATGATGTTGCATGATTTATACATTAGCCGAAAGCCCGCTGAACGCTCTTTCGGATGGATGTAAGAAAAACGTGACTGTAGGAATATGTACAAAATAAATTTGGAGATAAAGCGTTGTCCTTACACGCTGTTCACGCGACAAGGAGGATGTCTGTCCAAAGTCCTCCTACTTTGACAAGGCAGTGTTATCAAAACTATCTTTTGATTTCATAGGTTCAACTTTTAGTTTAATAGACTCATTGAATCTTTTTGATTGTTTCTGATGGACTTTTGAGTCCCAAGTTCTCCCTCAGGTTAGACTTCTGCAGGAGCAGATGCGCTGTCACAGGACTACTCGGTCTTTTGTTCCACAGCTGGGCTTCGTGATCTGAGTTTTTCTCGTCTCTTCTTTAAATGCCTTATTCAGCATTTATGATAATTGTTTTTCTTGAGATTTCAATTACAATAAGTATTTCCATGTCTATGGGCTCACTTCGAATTGTCAGAGTCAGAAATTCAATTCTATAGAACTAGGAATATGGCGTGGTAATCTCTCACCCGGAAATTGATCTCATCGTGATTTGGCTCTCATCAATCTTTCGCCAAGTCCCTCTTACTGATATATGAAAGTCTCTCTTGAAATCTGTTATTGCTATCCTTTGCTATTCAACGGCCCTCACTGTTTCCTTTATTTGTTTTGAGAAAAAAAAAGAAGCGTATTATGCGTTGATATGAAGTAGAGCCTTCTAACGTCCCATTGCTATTAGCATGTCCACCGATAAATACTTACTGCTTTATAAGAAATGAAAAACTATAAAAACCATGATGATTGAAATAATAAATGACAGAAAACAGTAAAAAATTTA
>NC_061091.1:32945290-32959625 GCF_015104395.2 Macrobrachium nipponense
GTTGTAAATTGCGAGTGACCAAGATGGTCACTGGGTACTTAAAATCGGCGGGTATGGGGCTATGGTGTATGGACCACGGCAGTTACATATCTGTGGAAATATATATATATATATATATATATATATATATATATATATATATATATATATATGTACGTATGTATTTATCTATACATATAATACGGCAATTATATATACGTATATTATCATAAGTTATTACTATATATAATAATAGTATTTATATTTATGCATACACACACATATATATATATATATATATATATATATATATATATATATATATATATATATATATATATATATATATATATATGTGTGTGTGTGTGTGTGTGTGTGTGTGTGTGTGTGTGTAGATTCTGATCTTGGAGCCAGTCCCCTTACAGTATATGCTTTAAAAACCATAGAATTTTCCATTATATGGGGTCATTGCAAGGAATGCTTCATTCTTTTTCATTAAAAAAAATTATTTCAATATTATTGTCCAGCCAACCAGGGACTATTGTCCAATCTGGAATCGTTAGCTGTTAATTTAGCAGCTTGTCACCCCGTTAAACAGCCAGAGTCCTTGTTCTCTTATGTATAACGAACCCAAGTTGACGTCATCCCTTCCCAAAAAAGGAGAATGTCTTTGATTTTTTAGCTTTATTAGAGTTGGTACTGGTCTCTCTGCTTTTAAAGTTTTCATTTGCATCTGTTTTGAGTATTTTGATATTTTTTTCTCATTTTAATTTTTGTAACTTTTGTAAATTTAACTTTACGTGTAGTGTACATATTCTTTACGATACATTTCTTCTTCATTTCTATATATTGTATAATTTTACAGCTACTTTCTCGAAAATTTGGCCAGTTAACTAAAAATACCGAGTTGACACCTCTCCATTTGATTCCTGATAAATCTCCGGATCGCCAGATACCAAACCTTACAGTACGACATATATATATATATATATATATATATATATATATATATATATATATATATATATATATAAATATATATATTATGATATATATATAATTATATATATATATATATAATAATATATATACATATATATAAATATACACATATGTATGTATTTATTTATATGTATATTATATGGTAACATTACAGAAGAACAATCAAAATGTTAGATAGCTAAATATTTCGGTTACGCCTAGTTGAGATCTGAGCCGCCCAGCATATATGCATGAGTCTGGAATTTGGGAGAGATAAGCAGAGCGAGAGAGCAAAAAACACCCGTATCTCTACACGGATAAACAGCTTTTGTGGAGATTCTGTTTCCTGAATATATATTTGCAATTTCTTCTTCGTCCAAAATATATGTAATTTTAAGATCTATATGAAAGTAGTCACTAGTGAGCCGCCTTCAAGAACTTCCTGCCGGAGGTAAAAGAAAGTTCCAGATATATTCTCAATGTCGTCCCAATTTACGTCAAAGGAGACCTCAGACTCCCTTTAGGTTATAAACTATCAAGTGGATAGCACTAGACTAGAGCAAGCAATTCCCTTCAGTCTTTCTGCTTTTGCTCGAGAGGATGGCAGGAATGTTTTCCTCGGCGAAGGGAACAAAGGAAATTAATTTTCAAGTCCTAAAGATGATGCCAAAGTTATAATTGAGTTAAATGGGCTATTTAGCTTAGCCGAGAACGAGTACGAGTCAGGATAAGTACTAGAAAATAGATTAATTCGGTACGCATGTGGAGAATTATACTTTTTGTTGCAGAATAGACTTACAAAAAAGGAATTATATATTACAGCATACAGCGTGTATGTTTCGATGAATGTATGATTGATATTGTGGACATTGTGAAGGATAATGTTTGTGTATCCATTCACACAAATATATTTGAACACGACTGAGAAAATACATAAGTAACAATGGTTTTAAATCTCTTCTTGGATACGAATAGCAAAATATGGAGGATATCAATTAAGTTGAAGTATTATGAATGACTGCAGGAAGTATATAACAATTCTTGCCTTTTTACAATGCAAATTCCCGAGTCAGTCACAGTTTTCGTCGTGCATAAGAGAAGGACCGTTTTCTATGTAACTTTGGATGACTACATTTTCGTCCATAGAAACCATCTATTTATTTGAAACCCGTCCCTTTAAGCAAAGTTGCCAACGATCTCTCCCGAATCCGGATCACTTTTCATAAGTTGTACTTTAACAGAGATCTTTTGGATCCAAAATTGATCCCTGGTCCTCTTTTCCTGCTGAGAGCAACCAGATTTGCGGTCAATGGGCTTCGCTGTCAGACTTCTCAGTTCCAGAGGTCCTTCATTCCTCACAACGTTGCATTGTGGAAACTGTCTCCCTGGGGATGCAGTTGGAATTTCAAAAGTTCAAGCAAAGTTGTACTGCATTGCTACACTAAAACAATACTCTTTTTATTCTGATAATTAATTAATAATTAATTAATTTATTAATTAATTTATTTATTTTCTAATAACTTATCTCATTATGCATTTCACATCACGTTCTGTAACTTCTTTCAAAAGAACATCATATTCTCTGGAAGTTTAAATATCAAGTCAATGGCGCATTTGGGCTTCTTCCATGTGAATGGGATTGATCGTCTGAATAATAATAATAATAATAATAATAATAATAATAATAATAATAATAATAATAATAATAATAATAATAATAATAACGAAGAAAGCTTGCACGAGGAATAACTAAGAAAAAAAAAACGTTCTAAGCGTGCGTCAACATCTACCACAATACCTATCTTTTCCATTATATCGATTTTATATATGCATATTGTTATTTTGTTAAGTTTAGTTTCTTCTGTACTGGGAATCGAGTGTATGTGAAAAATTTTTTGCGTAATGGTTGCGACAGTGGGACAAAACCCGAGGACTACCTGCCCTGCAAGGCATAGCAGAGGTTCCACCTCACATTCCTTTCCCATCATTATTATCCTAATCAAGGAATTCCTCTAGTTAAGCGACCAGTGTTATGTTTCGTAACACTACATAGTTACAGCCCACATTCTTCCATGGTTACTTCACTGAACAGTTTGACTGCTCTCCACAAACACCGACAAATGCTTGCAAAGTTTCCATCGATAAAGCCAAGGACAATGTTTTAACCTACAAGATGAAGATTGCGTGTAGACGTGTTCGGTGAACAACAGAGTCTTTCTGTATTATTATTTCCTTAATATTTATTTTGTATGCTCTGTACGTTCTGTTATATAGTCTATAACGTAAGACTCATTTATAATACAACATCAGGACTGTTTTAAGATTCTATTCATTATCTTTAAGGACTCAGTTGTAAGTAATGAGGACTCCTGGAACACCTCCCGCTCCAGGCTGAAAGAGACCTTGAGAAGCTGCGTTGTCGTTGTTCTCTTGAGAGGTACTTTTCCATCAGCTTCATTTCGTAAGTCTGTTCAGTGATGCCAGTGTTATAGCAGTATCTTATTCTCTGTTTTCCGAGGCATTTCTGAGATGGTACGGTGTTACTGTACCATGATTTTGTTTACCCTCTGCATTGTTATTGTTTCATTACCGTTTTAATCTGTGTTTTATTCAACGTCATTAGAAAGAATTCATCGTCATAGAATGCTATATTTTAATTTAAAAAAAAGGTGAATTCATAATAATTTTCTGTTAATCAACGCAAAGTTTAATAAAATACTGTAATGAAACTTTGTTTCTTAAGTCTTCAATAGCGTATTGATTATGTTTTTTAGCATGTGAAAAACTGAAATGAGTTCTTCGCTTAATAAATAGTGATATTTTAGTTTCTCGTTTCCTGAAGTGACGGTTCAGTATCATTTATATAAGAACTCTGTCTATTTGCTTGACTCTTTATTGAGAACAACAATGACTGTAGCCTGAGTGTACATAAATGAGAGGTGCTGAAATAACTGCTGATTTAAGTATGCATTACAGATATGAAATAATTAACTCGATACTGTTACTGAACAGATAATAAATGTAGTCACTTAATACATGAAAGTTTCTATGTTAATATCAGTTACTTACAATGATAATGTTTTAAACAATTTCTAGGTTACAAATGAAAGTTTCTTGAAAAGGGAACTAACTCCACAACATACTTATCAATATAAACAATAAAGGGAAGAAATCATTCAAGTAACGTAGTCCATAATCATATGATATTTATGGAATATTGTCTTTAACGATATAAAAGCAACCTAATTTGATTTTTATCTAGTTATTAGAAAATAAATGGTCATCCATAAAATTTTGGTTTTCTATTTTTTACGTTTAGTACGTGATTCGGTAATAAAAAAAAGTACATTCATTAATTTCTGAAACGGCGTATTATCAAATGACGAAATCTCCATTATCCCTCTCGATTAAAATTTGATTTTAAATCCCCCCAATCTAATTTTCAGAACGTTGATTTTACGGACTACTTCTGCATGCAATAGTTTCTCTCTCTCTCTCTCTCTCTCTCTCTCTCTCTCTCTCTCTCTCTCTCTCTCTCTCTCTCTCTTTAACAAATCTCTAGCATTACAAAGAGCGCCTGAACGTACACGTTATTTTACATTAAGTTCGTTGATTGAAGGTAGAATATTGGAATTCGATTCTCGAGGGCGTATGGTCGAAACTACACACTACATAAGAGAATTTCATTTATATATATCAGGCTGTCAGGTAGAGATCATATCCATAAATTAGGCCTAAAGTGACGAAGTCAAGATTACCATACTGTAAATATAAATGCTTTTTCAAATTCAAGTAAATAATGATTGTTATTCCTTCATACACATTGGCCAATGGGTCAGCATATTTAATATCATACATCTTTGCGGTTTAACAGAAGTGGGGTTGAATATCCTTGGAGGAATGCCTGAATAGCTTGCATCATCACAGCTCTTCTGTCCTTCACAAATGAACTCATCTTGCGCCTCCCGTAGATTAGGCTGCTTGGTGCAGCAATGATTCTTGGCCCCATAGCTTTCTGTAAAACTGAATGACTGATGATGAAGTGATATGATCGCCTTCAGGGATAACGTGTATCATTTTACCAGGTATTAAATAATAATTTCTCTAATACACAAGGGTAATTTCAATTGTTCTAAATACACACTCGCATTTAATGGTTTATGTGTGTTCGCATGTTTGTCCGTGAAAACTGTAGATCTGGTAAATCCAAAGACAGAATGGTAAATAAAGAGATAAAAAAAAAGCAACAAAAACCGGCCATAAGTTTGATCCAACTTTACACCCCCTTTGGCATTTCCTGCCATCGAGTTGCCAATAATGGTTTTATTGTCTTCTATTACTGCGTTTCAATCACATTTCTCTAATATGAGGCCACTCTGAATTCCTTCCTCTCAGATTAGTAAACATCGGGTAACAGCGCTGAAGCGCTTGCTGTACATTTAATGCAAATTATTAAAAACAAATGCTGCAAACAATATCACTGAATCAAGTAGTAATTACAGGTTTTCGATGAGCAGGTGCTAAGCGCGAGTTTCTGGAACGCCCTGACCTTCACGTATTCAACGAGTGAATCTTACAACGGAACGACAAAGGGGATATCCGCTGTCAAGAGACACGGTTACAGAACTTTTGATTTCACTTATGACAGAGCACTTTGCATCTTGAGTTGTATTCTTTTTCTACTCTCGCACTATATCGTATTTACCGCTGAATCAAATCTATTGTAGGTATATTTGTAATATGTCTACCATTGATGCCTTCTTCCCACCAGTCCACAATCCGGTTAACTAGTGATAATATTTTGTTTAACGCAATAGAAGTCGATCACTTGACAATTAATTTTTATATTTCATAGAAATAATCAAAAGTATAACTACGGCATCACCACCTTAAAAACCTGATGCATTTTCACCTTAAATGATTTCCACTCATGTAAATAAGCTTAGCAATCATTTTGCTGGTTTCTACTTAATTGTCAGTGTTCGCAAGCACGCACAGACAGACAGACACTTTCGGTTTCAGTCTCTGTATCACTGTCTGTCTGTCTGCAATACGTTGTCCATAAAACATCTGCCAAAACAAGTTATGAAATGAGCCCTTCAATGAGTGATAGAAACACCTGGAAAAGGCTAATTAAAAACATCGACCTGATTAAGAACTGGGTTGAGAAGAAGACGAAACAAAACTCGCATATTTGGATATGTATGACACAGGCCATATTCCATAATCCAAAAGAGCTTCTGCTATCACTCTCAGTGCCTTTCGAATTGTCAGCATCCATTTTATATCAATGTGGTCAAATTGGTCATCAGGCTACGAAGATTTCTTCTATTCCCTTTACTTCAAGACTGTGGAGCAGCCTCACTGGAAGATTCACTATTGAAATAGTACCAAGAAATATCTGGAGACTTATTGCTTGCAATCGAGCAAAGGCAAGATAAATGACGCATGCAATTTGGTTCAATTTTTTTTTTTTATAAGAACTAATTATTGTCCAGGACAGCTCATGTCTTTCCAAATGTAACATTATGACCAGCAAAGTAAATTCTATGTATTGCTAAAACCAAAGATTTCCAGCGGTCAAAATATCGACAGCAAGGAATAAAATCAATAACAAATAAATCGGTAATATTTATAACGTACCTAGACTAATATTTACAGTATGGCAAGGCATTTAGCACTGAACATTGTTTTAAAGGCCAACGAAGAGTATGGGATAATACAACAAAATTTACTTTGAAAAATATAAAATTTTATTATGATTCATGTAAATTTATGACAAATAAATATTTGGTATAATTTTCAGAATTTTCTGATAGACAGTGGTTCATCATTCTCGTACTCCACTTGGTCTCGAGGAAGCACATGATTTCCGTGAAATTCTCGAAATCCACCAAGACCACCAAATCCATCCCCAAAGCCTCCAAAACCGGTTGCCTCCGTATCTGCCGTAGCCGAAGCCGTAACCGCCGAAGCCGTAACCGCCGAAGCCATAAGAACTGCCTCCAAAGAAGAAGCGTCGGCTAGGTTCGGGTGCTGGCAGGGGTCCAGTGACCTCCATCAGGGCAAAAAGGGCCACCAACACAAACAGGGCAACACCCATCTGAAAAAGGAACAAAGGGAATCAGTTTGCAGAACTTCAGAGGGTTTTCATACTGAATTCACTACACTGAGGATTAAGCTGCTTAAAATCTGTGAAGAAACACAATAATGTACAATGGAAGTCTTCAAAAGTAGATTTGCCGGGGAAAGTTCGGAAAGACTTACATAATGTGTTACTACAAACTTGCCTCTAAAAGGCAATGAAAGCTTTCAGATACGTGCCTCGCTCTGAAGGAGTACGAATAATTTTTTCTGTGTATTAATTCATGAGTTGTATTTTGTAAATCCACATAAAAAGTTATTGTGCATTATATATATATATATATATATATATATATATATATATATATATATATATATATATATATATATATATATATGAATAATTATCACATTACGTTCAAATTGGCTAACATGGTAGAGGAGGTTTCATATCGATTCTAATTACGAAAACACCGAGTTCGACGGTGATTTGTAAGGTCAGAATTGGTATAAACTTATAGTCTCGCTGTTAGCCGAATCGGTAATGTCAATGTCGTCCTGATTTCGTCCCTGCCCGTTGGGCGGTGGTTCGATCCCATGAGGGGACGAAATTGTTATCAACTAAAACATTCCCCTTCGGTTCATAAATGAAAATATATCAATTCCGGGGTAGAGCAAATTGGATATTAAAGGACATTTGTAGCTCGAATGGGATATACATATATATGTGTGTGTGTGCGTGTGTCTGTGTGCATATTGCAAATATTTTTAATAAATATTTGTATCCACAGTGATGATTATTAATGAGTGAAAATAATCTCTTGTTGAGAACTGAAGCTATACGAAGACGTCCCCTTCAGGAGAGTTGCGAGAGATCCAGTTTGGAACTAAATAGAAGAAAGACCTCTCTTGAAGAAAGACTGAATGACCCTCCTGATTGACAATGACAGCTCTCGAATAATGGCAACGGTAGAATGATCTTTTTTCACCACTGATATGATTAATACTTATATAGATATCGATCTTCTAAACGTTTGTAATACGTATGTTGACTGATGTCGAACAAAATCGTTGCGCCACATTGGAAACTTCGTGGAAAAGCCCAACACGAACCTGTCCTGCAAGATTGAGCAACCGTTCGAAGGAAATTACAGTTCCTGCCCAACAAAATGTCTGCTTCGACTTTTTCCTTTTTTTTTTTTTTAGCTACTTGATCGAATAGTTGCGTGAGTCTACAAAGGGACTGACTGAGGCATGAAGGAGAGAGATCGGGTCCATTCCTCTTATTGATGTTGACGATATTCACGTAAACAAGACGACGAATTCTAGATGGATTTTGAGCTCTATGACAACTGAAATGCTATCATTATTAATAACATGAATAGGCATTCATATGCAGCAAGCCAAGATACGTCATACATTTGCAAAATAAGTAGGAGAAGTAAGAGAAATGATATACAGAAGAAATCAACAAAAGATAAATGTATGCAATCTTAAACAACCGTTGGAATAGTAAAAAAAAAAGAAAAAAGAAAAAAAAAAAAAGCTCAAGGCAATAATACCCGGAAGTTTCATAAAACCTGAAATGTTTTCTTCAGCTTTTGGGTTAGTTAAATGAATGTTCATTGACCTGTTATATCTGTCAGGTTTTGGGATTTCATTCTCCTTCTGTTTTCCCGACTCTTTCGTCGTTTCTCACTTTAAGTCCTCTTTCCTTTCATGGTTAACTGGCTGCCTCCTTCCTCCTTCGCCCCCCCCCCCCCCCCCACCGCCCCCCCCCCCCACCCTTTTTTACCGGTCCCGCTTTTGGTGCTGACGGTAAATATTCTTAGTCGACGTCACTGAACCTTTTTTTCTTGCTACTGATTGGTCGATGCATTTGAACTGTAACCTTTGATGAGTGGTAAACCGAAAGGACTTCTGCCAATCACGACTAGTCTATGCGATTTCGGCTGAGGATATTTACCGTTTTAGCTCAGAAAATATCTAAAGCGGTAACCTATGCTGCTTATATTTTGTAAACATAAAACCCCTCAACTACTGGTCAAGGAAAAACGAGTTCTCTTGGGGCACAACGTTCCCCAGAGTTACTAGGCTCCAAGTCGGATATTCATCTAACCCCGCCCTTGACAGAGCTTAAATCTACGTCATGTTTAACGTCTGCAGATGAAGACAACGTAAATACTTTATAAATTCTTGTTATCGAGGAAAAGTTTTTCAAAAGATTTTATATGAATTTACGTATGAAACATCGAGGGCCTGTGTTGCTGTACTGTGGTCTTAACTGAATTAAACTTGAATCTCTACGAATATTTATTTACATATACGGTTTGTTGTTCCTATTTGGGCAGTACACGTAGAGATGACTTCTCTTTCAAGAACAAACCATATTTTCACTATTTCTTAAGACCCTCCTCTTGTAAGGAGAGATGCCATCTTTCGCCCTGTCTAGCTGGTTTAGGAATGACGCGGTCGTTTCAGCAAACGAGTCGAAAATGTCAAAAGTTGAAAGGACAACAGACTTGGAAAAGATAAAAAGCCAGACAGAACCTCAGCCACAGGTTAGCCGAACCGGTTGTTAACCAAAATTATGAAAAAAAAAATGTTGCCAAACTGGGGACTCTTAAGTGGAAAGGACACCGAGTAGGTGGCCGTAAAGAATCCGGTTCTTCACATGGAAATTCAGGTAATTTGTTTTTTCTTTTATTTAATGACCAACAGCAACCAGCTCTTGCTGCAAAGGACGATTGCCTTCAGGAACGCCGGCTGGTCTAGTTTTTGTCCCGGGTATTTCGTCCTCAGTCCTCATCTCTTTTTTTTATTATTGTTGTTTGCCCTTGAAACGCAAATGCTACAACTTGACCTTCATCTTCAGGTAGTTAGAACCAGCAAGCGCGCAATATACTATATATATATATATATATATATATATATATATATATATATATATATATATATATATATATATATATATATATATATATATATGTTGTTAGGAAATTGGGTTACGATGGGGAAGTTCAGATCATAACGCGCTGAGGGGGCAGTGAAAAATGAAACCTGGACAGAAAGGATTCATATATATATATATATATATATATATATATATATATATATATATATATATATATATATATATATATATATATATATGAATACTTCCTGTCCAGATACATTTTTCTCTGTCCTCTCAGCGCGTTATGATCTGAACCTTCCCCATCGTAACCCAATTTACCAACTACGCGTCGTTTTCATTGATTATTGTCATTCATTCTTTACCCATAACCAAAATTACTAATAATGCTTCGATCCATCTTTGCCTCTTCAGACTTATCAGACTTTCTTCATCCACAGACATTCTTCAGCTCCAGACTTCCTACAGTGTCCTGCCTCCTTCCTTGCTTCACCTGTTATATAATTATTCTCTTTTCACATCTGAGTATCATCCATTACAGTAAGCACTAAATAACTGAATCCTCAATTCACAATAGTGCAGCACCATTACTAACTGATTACTCCATTTCAATGTGTTCCATATAGCCACATAACCGCTGTGTTGCACCTTCCAGTTCTTTCCTGTCTCTGCCACTTCTTGCCACTGTTACCAACTTCAGTGTTTCATCTGAAAAAAATTACCCACTCCAACCTCCATTTGGAAAACGCCATTTTTAACCCAATAAACTCGCACCCAGATCTGTTATCCATTTCCTGACTCCCCCTCATCACCTCATTCATAAAAGAAACCTAAAGAGAAAAGGAAAATCAATAGAGACTTTGATAAGGCTTAAGGCCTGTCCACACAAGGAAACATTGTTTGGAAACAAAGTTTGCAAACTGTTTCCAAGAAACCGTTTGCAAACAATTTGCAAACTTTGTTTCCAAACAGTGTTTCCTATTATGGACAGACCTTTATATTTACACAATAATATTTCCATATATTTCAACAAACGTCTTGCTTCATAAAACTTCCATTCACTCTTAAAAAGTGACTTGTTACAGCTTGCATCGTAAGGCATGTTAATCTTTCGTCTTTTTCTAGCAAATTATAACACGTGTTTCGCAATGAACATTTTTTCCAAAAAGCTTCTTCTTTGTCTGAACCCAATCTACTCCGCTTTTATCAAACATTCTATTATCTGCCTTTCTTACTGAACTCATTTCCTTCCAACCACCTTCCCTAATATACGAACTAATGTTATACTTCTGTAATTCTTAGTCAGACTCTTCGTATTGTTATCGTATCAAGGAAGACTTGAGCCCATCTATTGTTTCTTTGGAATCTTTTCTCTGTCCATGAATTCCATACAGTCAACTCTGTGTACCATACCGCAGTATGTTGCTTACAATGCCATCGGCTCCCATCACTTTTTCTGCCTACACTGCCACCTACCATCACTAATCCCTGCATATCATCTGGACGAAGAGGTAGGGTGTAATGACAAGTTGTTTTGACAATTGCAACGCTAAATCACAACTATTACCGTTCATAATTTCATTATAATGTAAGACAGTATATTGGAGGTTCAACTCCAAGTTGCACGTATGGTTTTACAGGTAAGTCTCATATATGTGTTAAACACAGAAAATTATTTGTGCTAGATATTGTCGTACCTGTATTTTCTTCCATCTTATGGAAATGTTATATGCTCGGAATTCCCTGTTGGGAATTTGATGACACATTGTTTGAGATATTCCTGCAAATGCACTTCTCCATCCTTTTAGTTAACTTTGGTTTGTCCCTGTTTCTACTCAGGTTCCTGTGTTGCATTCTCCACTGACTCTGGCTTTGAGCAACCTGCTTCTTGTCTCTGTGGTGTGGGTGTGATGCTTGTTTAAAACTGCAAAGTGCTTAGCATTTGTACACGACACATAAATAAAGACAACCGTGTTCTAGTCACTATAGGCATCAGTTAGAGTAAGCACTCAGCTTTTCAAGTCACACTATTTTCAATTTCACGTTTACCTGTATTTCTGAAGTAGTTGCATATTTATTACAAGAGTATAGTATTAAGGTTCTGCAAAATTTAGGACAAAATGGAGTGAAAGTTGTCTATGAAATTTGAGAATTTATTGCACATAGAAATAGAAAAAATGTTTTCGTATTAAAAAATACTTGAGCATTTTAGGATTTCCGACTAAATGGAAACTATGAATGTTACTGAAACGTTCAGTGTAGTCATGAAAGATGTTAATCAGCCGAAGAAACCACCACTGTATCCACCAAATCCACCACCAAAACCTCCAAAACTTCCGCCGTATCCACCGTAGCCGAAGCCGTATCCGAAGGGTCTATAGCCGTAGCCGCCGAAGCCGTAGGGACTGCCTCCGAAGAAGAAGCGTCGGCTAGGTTCGGGTGCTGGCAGGGATCCAGTGACCTCCATCAGGGCAAAAAGGGCCACCATCGCCAACAGGGCAACGCCGATCTGCAAACGGAGCGAGGGAACTCAGTTTACGAAACCTTCAGGTGGTACTGAAGATAAATTACCTACATAGAAGACTTAGCCTCATTGAGGAAGGACATGACTCGTGACTAACTGCACTGGAAGTGAAGTAACTCAAATTTCTAACAATCGTTCAGCATAATAAGGAGTTACAGAATTAAAGAAGATATCATTTTTCAAATATTAGTCTTGATTAGATTGATTTCTAATTAATGTTTTACAATCCTTGCAGGAGCCAAAACATAATATTACCCTCACCGTTTTCATGCTGTATGGATTTGTCGTTTTCGTGGTTAGTCCTGAAAAACTGTTCCCCATCGTCAAATGCTAAGTTCTATATATACGAGGCCCAATCTAGTACTGAGAGTTGCCAACGATCTCTATATGCAAACTTGATTGTTAAGGAATTTTTCCGATATAAAGTTGATACCGAGTGCTATCATGTAATTGATGCTCATCTAATCTATGTCTGCTATTTAATCCTCTATGAATACGATAAGTACTCTAATTATCTTTGTTTAAAGAAACCTGACGTGAGGACAAAATCATAGCGTAACTATTGCGACGAAAGGGCCACACCCGGGGTTATCCTGTTCTGCAAGGTTTGGCAAACGTCTACTATAGCCCACCGGACCCTTATCCCAGAACAATCTTCCGCAATCATTAGTATTCTATTGTTAGATAAGGATCACCGTACACCGAATATCCAAATCCTACACTTATTTCATTTTAGAATTGAAGTAACGTCAGTAACAATAAAAGGTAATGAATAATATTTTCCTAAAAAAAAGTGACAAGAATAACTGGGCAATGGCAATCTCGGGTTACCACATGGCCAAGTACCACTGTTGCCGGGTAGTAGCGCAAAAATCTCCCCCACACAAAAAAAAAAAAAAAAAAATGAGAATTATCCTAAAATGATGTAGAATTACCCACAAAATTACTAGTTTATGTTACATATATCTACAACTAATATCACTTGTAGGTGATTTAGTCTTTCATCTGTCAGAAATTCTCAGCAGCAAATAAATAAGCAAATGGTTAACATCTACATAAATAAACAAAGACAAAAAACATAACCATAGCTGCTTATACAAGCAAGGATAAAACCTGAACTTACTCACGTCTTTGAATATACATTATCTTCATTATCATCATTACATCGGTCCCACGTCGTTGACGTAAAAGAAAGAAAGGAAAAAAAAAGGCTCCTGCGAATCTCGACCAACTCGTTTGAATAATTCAGGAATCAGTCTGGTGGATGTTGCGGTAAAGATTATGTTGCCAGGGACAGATTCCTCAAGATTTTGTCGTAAACTGTGGTTTTTTTTTTTATTCCAGTCATCGTAAAGTTTTTTCCCCTTTAATGGACGAGTTTCAGTAATTTTAGATGCGAGATTACACGTACATACATAGTACATAATACATACCCACACACACACACACACACACACACACATATATATATATATATATATATATATATATATGTGTGTGTGTGTGTGTGTGTGTGTGTGTGTGTGTATGTATTATGTACTATGTATGTATGCGTAATCTCGCATCTAAAATGACTACAACTCGTTCATTACAAAAAAAACTCTCTCTCTCTCTTCTCCTCTCTCTCTCTCGTCTCTCTCCTCCTCCTCTCCCCTCTCATCGTCCTCTCTCTCGCTGTCTCTCTCTCTCTATCTCCTCTCTCCAAATGTATGAATAGATTCCTTTAAGATATTTTTTTTGTAGACTTGCTGCTTTTAATTCCAGCAAGGGTAAAGATTGTTCCATTTATATAATCACGATTTTTAATACTTTCCGGGTATAAAAATCGTGCTATAAATGGAACAATCTTTACT
>NC_061091.1:32960125-32993436 GCF_015104395.2 Macrobrachium nipponense
GGAACAATCTTTACTCTTGCTGGAATTAAAAGCAGCAAGTCTACAAAAAATATCGTAAGGAAACTATATATATGTACATTTGGAGAGAGAGAGAGAGAGAGGAGAGAGAGAGAGAGACGAGAGAGAGAGAGAGAGAGAGAGAGAGTTTATTTCAAGTGGGTTGTTTTCGATGAGACTGGTCTTTGAGCAGCAGGGCTCCAGGATTATTTCCAACATAAAGCCAAAAATTCCACAAACTTCGCTGGAAATTTCCTGTCGCAACTGAATGCCAGGAGCGCCAAAATTAGGGAAATTTCCCCAGTGGTGCGACACCTCCCGTTACTGACTGACCAGTGAGGACATGGTTGGCGGAACGTTGCTTAGAGCGTCCCATGGTCGTCGGTTGGTAAACTTTCAGATTCCGAAAACAAAATTTAGATTTTCTTTTGGATAGACAGCATCTGCCTTCAGATGGTTAATATTATTGTATTGTATTTCTTTTAAAAATATGCTTAAATTCCATTGTTTTCTTTGTTTGTTTGTTTTAACAACCAGTGGTTATTCAGCAACGGGACCAACGGCTTTACGTTTCTTCCGAACCACGTCGAGAGTGAACTTCTATCACCAGAAATACACATCTCTCACTCCCCAATGGAATGCCCGAGAATCGAACTCACGGCCACCGAGGTGGCAGGCCCAAGACCATTTACCGGAATTTCACGCCACTTTAAGTCGCTTCCTTTTGTTTATTAGGTTTCCATTGGATTCGCCTTTTTTCCATGGCTGCCTACCACCAGTCCACCCGTCTGCAAAGTGAGCACCATCTTTGAGTTCATTAATAAAGGGCTTTGAGCTAGCAGCCTCATTCCTACGGTCATAGTGAGAAACCAGAAGGTTTGAAACTTCTGGCGCCTCCTCCTCCTCCAAGGGGATGAAAAGCATATGGGTGAAAAGGATAATCTTGCACTTCACACATCGCAACTTCTGCAAAGACTGCAACGTTCCTTGCGTCACCTGCGGCGCGATTCTTCTCTACTGATCTAACTGCCATTCATAACATTTTTTCCTTGATGCTGATTGAATCCCCTCGATTTCCATCCTCATTCCATCTTTACTAACATTTATTACTTCACTTATCGGACACTTCCATATTACTTCACAGGTCTCTGCAGCTTCTCTTAACTGTCAGCAAATAATGCTGAATTAGCTGCAAACATCAGCCATTGCACAAACACTGTCAAATAAAAAAGAAAATTGCCCCAGTTTTCATTTGACCCAAAATCAGCTGTTGTGACGGCTTGCACCTCATTACCATTTACACTATATTTCTTCTGTGCCTTTCTCTTTTCACTGGAATGAATGGCCTTAATAGTGAATATATGTCTGAATGAATATATCTTTATCAACGATAGGGTGGCTTACTGAAAATAATAAAAACGGAAGGTACTTTATTTGAGAGTTTTCGAAGTCATAGCTTTCATCATCAAGCTGAAATTAAATACACAAGATAAAAGCGATAAAAAAAATAATGACTGAAATAATATCAGTGAATTTTTCTGTTTATTCTTGCAGGGTAGCTCTCAGGGTGACAGAGTGTTACAAGGAGGGTGTGATGGGAGAATGTAGCCGAAGTTAAGTATATCTCAATTTAACTAGACCTCTGAGCTGATTAACAGCTCTCCTAGGGCTGGCCCGAATGACTATATATTTTAACATCGTTGGGAACCAATTAGTTACCTAGGAACGGGACCTTCAGCTTATGGGATCCGAACCACATTATATCAAGAAATGAATTTATCATCACCAGAAACAAATTCCTCTGATTCCACGTTGGCAGAGCGGCGAAACGAACTCGCCACTATCGAATCGGTAGGCGAGCACATAAACCACTCGTCCAACGAGGAACTAGAAGGTAGCCGAGCAGACCTACATGCACATGGAGGCCTTTTTTTTAGAGCTATCAATGGCTTTTATCTCTTTTATTTCACTTCTTTAGATTTTATTTGTTACTTCTTTTGGGAAATGGCAGATCTGTGACCTTGTTACAAAGCATTTCAGTGGATTGTGCTCATCACCGAGATAGATATCTACCATTTGCTTTCATTCTCATTTCATTTATTTGTTTCGTTCAAATTTTCTATCGCTAGATCTCCAGAGGACCGGGAAAACACCCAGACGCATAAACTCAAGGTATTTACCATAAAAGCCATTCATTCCAACGAAAAGAGGAACTCACTGAGGAAATACAGAGTAAATGGTAATGAGGGGCAAGCCGTCACAACAGCTGATTTTGGGTGAAATTAAAGCTCAGGATTTTTTTTTTTCATTTTACAGCGTTTTTGGAAGTGGCTGATGATTGCAGCTAATAAAGTATTGTTTGCTGACAGTTAAGAGAAGCTGCAGAGACCAGTGAAGAAATATGACAGCATTACCAAGAATAGAGATGAAAGTGACCAGTACCATCAGTAATTCTTGATGGTATTTGGGAGTCCGGTAAGTAAAGTGATAAATGTTAGTAAAGATGGAATGAGGATGGAAATCAAGGGGATTCAATTAGTATCAAGGGGAAAATGTAATGAATGGCAGTTCCATCTTACTGTCCACCCTCTCCTAACGATTATTTCATAGTGCAATTGCAAGATTTTCCTCCTGTAACACCTTTCAAACCTCTTACTGTCAATTTCCGTTTCAGCGCTGAATGGCCTTAGTTGCCCCAGTGCTTGACATAATGCCCAAACTCTATGTAAATCAAATCAAATTAAATCAACAGGTGACGGAAGGAACGTTGCAGTCTTTGCAAAAGTTGCAATGTATGGAGTGCTAGTTGAGTCAACAGTCCCTTAACTAAGTGGTGTAAATGTTTGATTTTAATGAAGTAAAAAAACGGAGGCTGTTGATACGAATCATTTGTCTACTCTAGAATGGAGTAGAAGTGTTGCAATGTTTAGAAATAGGGGAATAAGACGAACATTAAGTAGGATATTTATCATAGGTTCACTGTTTACGAGTGGTTTAGTAAGCTATCTCTGGGGAAAGAGAGTAGGGCGCGGAAATTTTGCGATGACAGCAGGAGCATAAGGTTGAGAAGGTATAGAATAGAGCGGGAAAGAGGCACTGAAACAAAATGACATTAATGTCCAAGAAGCTTATGAGTACATGTAAGATATACATGGGTCAGCAGTACAGTGTATAGAGAAGTCACATCTACAAATAAACTTTCGCAGAAGTAACAAGGCATGATCCTGACTTTTAACATAAAGTAAAACGTGCTAAAATCTATGGTCACATAAAGCCTTGTTTCACCAATGAAAATTAAAATAAATACACTACAATTTATTAGAAATATATTTTTTTCGGTCTTGTTTAACATGCACATTATTTATTTTCTACATTTTCATTCTAATAAATAAATCATAAATATCCGTTCCTAAAATTTCTATATCTTTAACACAACTCGAAACACCTTTTTCAGACCTTTCCTACCACCTCAACAACAACAACAAACTAGTTTGTAGGCTTACTTCCTGAGTAAGCAAAAAGTGACCAATAGTGTGAAAGTATTATTCATTGGTTGAGTAAGTAACATGGCATTTCTCAGTAGCCACTTCAATTAGTGGGAATAGTTTTTGGAAATTATACACACACACACACACATATATATATATAATACAGGAATTATATGACTGATAGATATACATATATATATATATATATATATATATATATATATATATATATATATATATATATATATATATATATCACTAAACACAATACATAATGAATACTGTTTGTGTATTTAGAGAAACACCTGACACTTGTTGGCGCTACTTCCCTCATTACCAGTATTATATTCACATCAGGATAGAACCCAGGTCTTTCAATTGTAAGACCAGGCTGCTGTTAACCAGGCCACACAAGTAAATAAAAGAAGGTGAAACATAAGTACCACTGTACTATCCTGCACAAAAGTCGGTTCCCTTAGCCATCCAGAGAGTGAACGCGAATCCGCTGACTACGAAACACCGAAGCAGTTGAACAAGTAACTAATGGAACCCAACGGATGTCGCACCGAAAGGGTATACTGGAATGGAAGGAGTGGGAAGTAGGTATTTTTCTTGAGGATAGAGAAAATTGTCAATATTCTAATATTGTTAAGAACGTGATCGTAAAGTTTTTGTTGTTGACGATAGGGTTTGAGTGTAAAATGTGCAGTTAAGGAAATATGCGAAATAAATATGAGAATAAAGATGCTTAGGAAGTCAGTATTCATGAATTAGTATTTCCTATAGGTTATTGTATCTTATCAACAGACATGACTGTCGACAAGATCGATACAAAACATTTCAGCACAGTGTTTACAGTGGTGTTCTTTAATCTGCAAGCTGCCTCTTAAAAAAAATAGAAATTAAAACCCCATCATTTAAAGCAGCAGGTTAGTAAAATTTTCAGTTCCCTTACGTTAATGAGGTAGCAATCCGCTGTTGGTGCATCCTCTATGTTTAAACATTCATAGATCTGTTATATTTAGTTATACTATTGCGTGATTGGACCAACATCCATAGTGGAAGTGGGTGTTTTAGGTGATGACAACCCAATACCAGGTTTTAGACACTTACAAATTATGGTTATACGTAATTTTTTAAAAATACTAATACAAAATGAAAGATTCAGATACTTTCACCAACGTGACAAATTCATATTAAGTAAAAAGATGGAAAGAAAGAAGCAGAGCAAAAATATTAATCATAGCACAGAGGAAAAGACAAAACATTTACAGGAGAGAGACTTTCAGGGTAAGTGGTAGTTTAATAGACGTAACTGGCGAATGATTTTTTCAGTATGTATCATTTTGCGGTTTTGTTGGTGTTGTGAGGCTACAGCAACGACAATGTGCCGTGAATTGAATAACCGTCTGCCTGTCCAATTGTGATTATTGCTAATGTAGAATGCTATGGTCAATAAAACTATTAATTCACAAACAATATTATGGTGTTAACCCTTTTTAAATTAACATAACAGTATACCAACGGCTTAAGGATGACGCTACCCCATACCTGTGGTAAGAGGTATACCTTTGGTAGCAAATTTTACACTCAACCCCGTATCGTCAACAACAAAAACTTGATGATCGCCTTAATTAACGATATTAGATAGAGTTATATACTTGTTCAACTGCTTTGGGATTTCATAGTCAGCGGATTAGAGTTCACTCTCTAGACCAGCAGAGGGAACGGACTTTGGTGCACGATAGTAAGTTTTGTATTTTTGTCCCCATTCCCGAGTTTTTCAGTGGTACTGAAATTACTGTGCATTTCCGGGCCGTCTAATTGATTTTCATCGATAAAATTTTACCAAAGCGTCGGACATGGATCGTATTTGGGAATTAGCTATTTGAAGCCACAGCCTATGCAGTGATGTCTGTTGTTGATAATCAAGGCACTTATGAGAGTAAATAAAAGAAATTTAATATGAAACTTAGCTAAATTTAGTAAGTACCCAAATATTTGACTCTTTTTGTAAAATAAGTATTAAAGGAAAGGCTAAGCAAATCATTGTTGAGAATGATGATAATATTACGGTTTCCATTGGTGATATCACGGGTAATTAATAAGAATTTGGTATATATACATATGACTATTATAACAAATTAATTTTGAAAATATACATATGGCAATATCACTTTTTATTTTATGATGTTTTGTTGACTATAGGAATACATAGCAATGATAAAGCAGTTTCTATATACCCTGTGACTATCAGTTATACCAAACCTTTGGAACTGGGGAAATACAGTTGTATTGAAAAGAAAATATAATCATTTAGAGGTGATTGGTACGATATTTTGGCCCGATAAACCTGATAACCTTGAATTATAGTAAACATAAAAGACGAGAGGGCGAGGCCAACCAATATAGGTCAAACCCAGGTTATACGTGATGGCTGCTTCACCTATGGCAAGCCTAGCGAATTGTCCTCGTGGCCGCAAGACTGTTTTCCTGTTCCGTGTTTTTGCAGTATGCAACAAAGAGAAGAATCGTTTGCTAAATATTAACAGGTAAGTGGTTAATAAGGCGATATACAAGCACCAAACGATTTAGACAGAAGGGACAAAGGTGATCTTTATAGGGGTATTACTCAAATGGCGAGTGTGAAAAAGAAAGATTCAAATATTTTGTTTATATCAAAGCCTAAATTTACAGACCGAGAATAAACAATGGCCGAATTTTCTTGACTGATAAACTATCTTACTGATTAGCTGCAACGACCATTTTTAACAATTTACACACACACAAACACTTTCATGTTACGTGTATGTGCATTTATGCGAGTACCGTATCCGTATATGTATTTGTATATATAAGGCATATGTATATATGCATATTCTATCATTCTTTTCTCTGATGTTGAAGTATGAATAATACCAATAATGATGATAATATTAATAACAAGAATGAGAATCTGTGGTGAATATTAATATGATTATCATCATTCTGCTTAATAATTTCATTATCAATACTACATGGCCGTGTGCACAGGAAAAACAAAGTATGATATGAAATGCATTTTTATTCATTTACTAAATACTGGTCTTTATCCAGTCCCCATGACCGTTTAGTAAATTTCGTGGACATCTGAACGATACTTTGTATCCTTGGAACTCCATGGTAACATTGGTTTTCACAGTGCGTTAGTGGCTGTAAGACTGTGCAGATTTCAAGTTGAAGGAAACGGGAATTGCGCCATGGAACTGTATTATACATGGACCTGTACTATGCCAATAAAATTCTCATTTGATGCCCATTCCTTTATTATATAATATTTTGGCGTTTGAGTGTGAAACAAAAGAATTCCATACACTACTATTACCATTACCACCAACATCCGAGTCTTCACTCAAAGTATATGGGCTGGAGTCAAGTAAAGTACGCGATACTACAGTATCGAAGAGTAGGAAGGCCTCCAGTAATGACGTTTCATTAGCCCCTATCTACGAGCCTATTAGATTTAGCAATGTTTCTCTTTCTTTGATTTACACTAAGTGCCTTGATCATCAACATTGGACATTATAGCATATTTTTGCCAATTATTTTGTTGCTTCAAATAAGCTATATCCCAAATACCATCCATATCTGATTATTTGGTAAGATTTTATCGACGAAAATCAATTAGACACAGCCCTGAAATGCACAGATGTTATGTATTGCTCACTCATGTCAATTTTGACAACCCTGTGCAGGAGCGATATACTGCCTGACCGCATTCTTAACCTAATAATGCCAATAACATATACCAGGACCAGACAAACTTTTTTTCTTCTAGTATAATTTTTTATGAAAGTACTGCCCTCTGGACTCCTATAACCTGCTTGGATCATCGCAAAATATTAGGTTTTCAGTAAAAAGTAATGTCTCATTAAGCGGACACAGTAGTGCATTAAGCATTTTAACACATTCTTCAGGCAACTATACTTTGATCTTTTTTTAAACTTAAACACTTTGAGCTTTTTAAACTTAAATACAAAGTGGTGTATGACATCTTCACCGCTCGTTTGTTAGGTTTAATAGCTCATCCCATCCGTCCAAAACGACGTAATTCGGTAGATGCCGCGGGGTTTCCTGCAGTTCTCACCGGCTTGGAAGC
This sequence comes from Macrobrachium nipponense, assembly GCF_015104395.2. Taxonomy (NCBI): domain Eukaryota; kingdom Metazoa; phylum Arthropoda; class Malacostraca; order Decapoda; family Palaemonidae; genus Macrobrachium; species Macrobrachium nipponense. The sequence continues at coordinate 32,967,749 of NC_061091.1, forward strand.
AGAGCGTATGCTTCCTAAGTATCCTAAATAGTATTTCACTGTCTTTTCCTCAATAACCCGTGTCGAGTCGATTGCTGCAGTCCTGGATTGTAATTAAGCAATTTAAAACTAGCGTTAACTTTGAACGCATTAGTTTTTTGCCTATAAACCCCTCCCCCCACTCAACCTTACACTGTCACCCTTGTCCAAATTATATTTGCAGTGCAAATATACGTTAACACTAACTTGCATTATAATTATTCATCTAACCTCGGGTCACTTATCACTAAACATCCAATCAAAGTAAACCCAATCATCAAACTTTTCCCCGTTTCTAACCCCACTACTTACTGCAGGGCAGCCTTTTAATTGAGATTCCAAGTTATTTCTTATATTAATGCTGTATTGTACAAGGGACTGCCCAGGTTACTAATATTTTTTTTTTTTTTACCAACACATATTTAGGATCTCGTCAGTTTCATACAAACGTCCAACTGCTGAGACTTAAGCCACAGTAAATATTTTTTATCCTAGGTGGGAGAACTGTATAAAACCGGACTTTTAACCCCTCGGCCATCAGAACACCAAACGCTACAGAATGAAATTTCAAAAGTCACCGTCTAATTTCCCTTATATTCGTTTACAATTTGATATACAGTACTAATCCAAATTATAACTTAATACATTCTCTCTAAAAATCTTATATCCTTTAATCTTAAAAATAAAATCCGTTAACGGCTTATGTACGCTTTTCCACAATCAGGGTAAATTTTCTGTGGTTACAAACATTGGTAATTACAAGATGATTCACACACTGGAATCTTTCTTAATCATGAATCTACGGTTACAGAAAGATTTATTCTCAAGACCAGTTTTATCACACTTTAAAAACTAAAATTAGGAAAGCCTCGCTTTTGTAACAGATGGAAAAAGGACTACTCCACGAACTAATCACACAATTACTCCAAATCCTTGAGTCGGCCATTCTAAAGCCCTCAGAGCAATGTCACCTGTAAGTCATGAAAAGCAACAGGAAGAACTTTGGATAAAACTAAAGTAAAAGCAAACCTTCATACATAGTAAACATGGAAAGGAAAAGTTAACGTACATTGTTGCTTATTACGTAAGTTTTCTTTTATGCAAAATCTCTTCGAATTACAAAATGCATAAAACATCAAACCTTTAAAATTCTAACATCTACCAAATATCTAAAAAGTTACAACAGTGGATTTTAACATTTTAATAGATTTCATGATCTAAAACTGAAAATGAAATGGGAGCTATGAAAAACCAGAAAAACTAATCCAGAAATAATCATTTTACAATTTTTCTCTAAAGAACAAACTGGCCTAAACTGAAAACTTAGTTGCAAATGAAAATCTGACCAAACTAATATTCCCAAAAAAGTAGCTTTTGAAATCACAGTATTAGGAAGAGAAGTAACTTAACCCAGAGTGAATGAAGCTAATAAATTCAATACCCATAAAAACACTTAATATATGGCTTACTAATGTAAGTTAACTGTTAAGACAGGAACTCAGACCAGTTTTATACAAACCATCAGATTTATACAAACCATTGCATATGTACAAAACATTAAGTGCGACGCTAATCTACTGAAATTACTAATTATCAGTTTAAAATATTACTATTAATGGTAAAGTTAGAACTCACTGTCATCTGCAACGAAAAACACACACACACACACACACAAAATAAAAAACTCCAAGGACTCGCACAGTAGGCCAACACGCCTACTATGCAAGCCCTAAGGAGCGCCTCCACCCGATCAGGGGCACCGCCCCCGATGGGGTGGAGGAGAATTAAGAAATTGGATATTGAAGTCGTGAAGAACCTCGGGAGAGCAGCATGTTTAAAGAGCATTAGAAACTTAAATATACTAAATTCTCAAAATATCTAAAGCCATTTAGGTAGTTTTGACAAAATTGTTTACAGTAAATTTTCTTCAAGTTCACATACTAACAAATTTTGTTATTGTCCTTGTAAAGGAAAGATCTCTTCATAATTAAACATCCATCTAATTCAATCAAAACTTTCTTAAAAGCCTTGCTAAAACTAGTTGTGAGGAACTAGATACACAACACCTGAAAATCTTAGTACTGTATTTTTCTTACAGTAATAAACAACATTCCAACACGCAGGTCCTTGGCAAGATCTGATCAAGAAAAATTATAATAAAAATGATGAATATTAATCTTGGATTTTTATCACATTGTATTAAGAGATCTAAGGACAATTAAAGGCAAAACTTTCACACAAATAGCACATGCTTACCATTTGATGAACAAAAAAAAAATACGCCAATAAATGAAATAGATACTTAACTTAAATCAATCCGTAGGGAACACATGGAGACTGCGAGACGGGAAAAGTACGAGTGTGTGGAACAAGACCGTAACTGCCTCACCGACCGTCACTGAAACCAACCCATGGCGTCGAATTTCAAAAGTGAAAAAAAAAAATCAAAAATACTGGATAAATCCTGTGAACTTGAGCAAGAAATTTAAGCAGTGCTATGTCTATCACCAAAAAAAAAAAAAAAAAAAAAAGCACATGATAATATAGTCATGGTCAAGAGAACAGAGTCAAATATTCTGAACAGAAAGTTCTAAAAAATTTACAGCCGCCTTGAAAATACACGAAGTTAAGGTTAAATAAAATAAAAAACCCACAAAACCTCAAAAGGGTACTAAACTATAATGTTAACTCGAAATACAGTCAAGTGAAATATTATTTCTTGTAAATTTATTCCAAAATGTATATCCGCCAAACCACTAAGCGTACTGATACGTCTACCAGCCAGCTGTCAAAATGAAGTAATATGCTACAATAGATCACCGAAAATCAGCATTCGATGACGTCACCAGACAAGCGCGCTGCGCAAAGGACCCTGGAACCGCATGAATTCAATAGTCGGTCCATACAGACTCGCGTAAAGGGAACTAGCGTCTTCATCTGAGTCGTTCCAAAAGATGTGTTTAAGAATAAGCTCGACAAATATCTAAGCTGCCTCCCAGACCATCCAAGATTGGAAGATGCAAAATATACAGGAAGATGTACTAGCAACTCTCCGGTAGACATTAGAGGTGCCTCACACTGAGGGACCTGGGGCAACCCGAACAAGATGTAAGGTCTGTAAGGTCTGTAAGGTCTGTAAGGTCTCTGTGTGTGTGTGTGTGTGTGTGTGTGTGTGCGGGACGCACCCAACGCCAACACCTGGAACGCTATTGCCTGGAATGTCCACTTGTTACTTATTTATTGCCACAAACATTCACAGTAGTTGATATATGTAAACATTTGTTAACAGATAATAATTTGCTTGATGAAATTCTAATGCGCCATCCTCACTTTGGTGGATAATGAAAAAAATGACTGTGATATTAACTAAAGATAGGTATAACTACCTTAAATGTCATTGGAACATTTTTACTATGTACCTACTCAAATGTCTGACGCCAATGTGCGCAGTAAATTGACTAAAACAAATCTCTCTCTTTCTCTCTCTCTCTCTCTCTCTCTCTCTCTCTCTCTCTCTCTCTCTCTCTCTCTCTCAACGCCAACTGGTTTTCCTCTCGCCATCATCGAGTTAAATTGAGGAAAACAGATCCAGTTGCTTTGTTGAGGAGGAAGTGGGAGAAGATAAACAAGCTAAGATATGACTTCCTAAGCACTTTTATTCTCATATTTATTTCGCACATTTCCTTAACTGCACATTTTACACTCAAACCCTATCGTCTACAATAAAATTTTAACGATCTTTCTTAACGGTATTAGAATATGGAGACTTTATCGTATGCTAAAGAAAAATGCCTTCTTCCCACTCCTCATTCTTTTTTCTCCGTATGACCTTACGATGCATCATCTGTTGGGTCTTCCAGTGGCTACTTGTTCAACTGCTTCGGTGTCTCATGATCAGAGAATTCCAAACTCTCTGGATAGCTAAGGAAACGGACTTTTGTACACGATAGTACCTAAGGCGTTACCCTGGCAGGCTAACTGCCTGCAGACCAGCGTGTTTTCCCCCAACTTCCCCACCCAGCAGTGACCTAATTAAACAGTATTTCATTCGAATTATCCTCTCTGAGTGAATATGACTTGTGTGGCCTGGGATCGATCCCGATGTGAGTCAGAAATTTGTTCCTGTTCCGAACGTGATTATGTGCTGATTATTTCTAATATATATATATATATATATATATATATATATATATATATATATATATATATATATATATATATATATACATCGAGATATATATTTACATCGAGTACAAATGCCTTTAATATCTAATTCGCTCTACCTCGGAATTAATATATTTTCATATATGTAAACCGAAGGGGAATTTTTTAGTCGATACGAAATTCGTCGCCTCAAGGGCGCGAATCATCGAACCAACAAATTCAAGACGCACAGTGAAGCCTCAGACCACACAGCCCCTTCGGTTAACATATAATGAAAATATATTAATTACGAAGTAGAGCGAATTAGATATCAAGGACATTTGTAGCTCGACGTATGTATATGAATCACGGTAATGTGATATGACATATATATATATATATATATATATATATGATAATATATATATAATATATATATATATATATATATATATATATATATATATATATATATAAATAAGGAAATAAATGATTTATTGTCTAAATTGAATAATTTAGTGCCATCCATAAAATTCACTGTTGAAATTGAAAATAACAATGTCATCCCTTTCCTAGATGTATTAATACATAGAGAATCTTTCCAATGTAAATTCAGTATTTATAGAAAACCCACAAATAATTTAACATATGTACATTTTTATTCTGGCCACCATCTTAATATTAAAATTTAAATTTTTTCTTCAATGTTCCTACGTGCTTTGCGTATCACGAGTCCACAATATCTTGACCAAGAAATAGGACACATAAAAAAGATAGGAAACGGTCTCTGCTACCCACCTCATTTAATTGATTTATGTTTTCAAAAAGCTCATAAAAAGTTTTATAGTGTTGTTAGTAATGAAAAAGAAATCCGTAAAAATGTACTTAGCTTGCCTTACTTTCGTGGATTTGAAACCATAAGATCAATATTTAAATCGTTTAATGTTAATGTAGTGTTCTCTTATAACAATACCATTAAAGATATGGTGATTAAAAATAGTCCCGTAACAAATAACAACATCATTTACAAAAATCCTTGTAAGATTGTCCATCTTTTTACGTTGGTCAGTCAAGTAAAAATTTATGTGTACGTATTAAGCAGCATATATATTCAGTTAGAACAGCCCAGACTTCAAATGCACTGTTTATCCATCTGAGTGAAAAATCTCATTGTATTAATTGGGGCGATCCCTCTGTAATTGCTAGATCTAATGATTGTGTTTCAAGAAATTTACTGGAATCAGCAATTATACAAATCACTAATAAAAACAACCTAAATCTTAGTCTGGGATTGTACCATTTGGACCCATATATTTGTAAAATGTTTATGAAGGACCTTAAAATAAATGAACTACTAATTAATTAGTACCACATGTATATAGTTACTCTCTCTCTCTCTCTCCCTCTCTCTCTCTCTCTCTCTCTCTCTTGCTCGATATATCTATATTCTTTTTTCGTCTTTTCAATCATTTTTTTGGGAAAATTTGTGCAAATTTCATGGTAATATGTTGTATATGCCTCCTTGTTTTTTCAAAATGTATTGTTTTCTGGATGAATCATCTGTTGACCACGTGTTTTGTTCCTCCAAGGAGTGACTGCCTAAAAAATCGCTAATCTTGCCCTCAGGCGTTTCCTCGTTTTTGTAGGGTGAAATCGACCTTATTGCTAATCTTGTAATGTCAATTTGGATATTAAGCCTACTTTTACTATGTTTTTCCTCTGTATGTTCAGTTATGCCTTTGTAAAGGGTCGTGCTAGACCGAAAGTTCTCGGCTATCTCGCTTTTCAATTTTCCTTCGTGGCAAAAACGTTTATTTATACATAGCATCACGTTTTATATACTTCGTGATCAAGTTATTCATATAATATATATATATATATATATATATATATTATATATATATATATATATATATATATATATAAGCCAAAATCGAAACGAGACAAGTTGACGTTCTCCAAGGCAATCATCTCTCCAAAAAACTAGTAAATGCTTGTCACAAAAAGCGAACTGGTCGAATTTCGACGAAAGAACCGGATTTTTCGGCCCACCGCCGCCACCTACACGGTCAGTTTAATGTTTACCAAAGATGCTAAGTTCGGTCCTTTTGGCTCCCCCCCCCCCCCCCCCCCCACCCCCCCCCCCCCCCCCCCACCCCCACCCTCGTGGCTCATCTGAGGCAGGAACTCGAGGTTCACTGAAGTAGCCTGCATGTCTGCCATCTGTCGTTTCGTCTGTATATGGTCTCTCAGTAAACCTTCCACATTTTCAACCCTTTCGTAAGCACAGGGTCATCTTCGTCCATACGATGCACGTAGCTTGCTTGTAGGAAGGGTCTCTTCTTTTTTTAAATGAAGGCTACTCATTTTAAATAGAGGAAGTGAGAGAACTGAAGAGTAAAAAAACGGCCGTTGAAAATTCTTATTCTACAGAACCATCCTGCCAGGAATGACCGAGCTTGAAGGAAGGCAGCCTTATAAAATATAGATTCGCGTTTCTTAAAATCGTGTACAAATTGGTTAATAATTGTCGATTTCGTAATTGGTAGAACTCAAATTTCTAGTTCAATGGATGCCTTCGAAATTCCAATGCTAGTTACTGCTAATATAACATAACTATCCAAAATATAAGTTATTGTCCGGGTTTTTTTTTTCCTTTGCAAGATTCATTCTTAAGATATGGACAATTTAGGATGTTAGTAAAAAGATTCGCTTCCCATGGATTTTCCTGGAACTTCCCGTAATATTTTCTTAAGTGCTTTCCAAAACTCCGTTATTACGCAAGATGGGAAATCGTTGAGCCAAACTGGAGAAAAAAGAATAACGAAGTCTATTATAGGGATCCCGAATTGAACATACGACGATGGGCTGAAACTAAGTCCAGTTTTTTACGTTCTTCGTTCTCCTTTGGAATTACCTAATCTGCATCAGTTTACATAATCATTCGTATATATTTAAAGGCGCTTACAAGCACATATACTTATGTTTATGTATATATATATATATATATATATAATATATATATATATATATATAATATATATATATATATTGTCGCATGCCCACGCTGCATAGGGTCCTAGGTTTACAGTTCTTTGACTAAATCAATGACTTGTCTCAGTTTAAATACCCTTGCAACAGGGCAACTAAGCAGTGACTACAGTGGACCAACAAGGTGTTCAGCAAACAGAACAGTAAGATAGTGCAGTGAAAAGTATACTAGGCTAGCAAATTAGGTCAAAAGAAACACTATGCATCCACTAAAATAAAGAATAATTTCACTAAAATGCAAAGACATTACAGGAGTTTTTATAGAACCCTAGGGAACTGTCTACTATGTTAAAGGGTTACAATGACTAACCACTACCACACCAGTAAGAATTGATGTAACTAAAATAGCTAGAATTAGCTTCTACAATGAACACGTTTAAGAGTAAGTAGGATTTCCTTCGACAGGTCTGACACAGAACAGGGGGGAAAATACATCACTCTACATAGTGTCTATGATCACTTGGAAAATACGATGCACTTTGGCAATTGTTCCTAATAACGCCGTCGCTTGGCACACGGGTAGACACAACAGCAGTGCAGGTAAATCTGCAGAGACAGTCAAAGTTGTTATGCCCAAAGCTGAGATATTGCAAGGATTTACTTTACTAGTGGTGTAAGCGCAAAGCAAAATTTATGTATTTCCCACTATGTTTTATGTAGATATTTACTCGAAATGCTTACCACCAAATATAATAAATCACTAATCAAGAATATTACTATATCACTTCGCTTAGTAACATGAATATTTATGTCACTAAAATAAAAGGTCACTGTTCACTAAATGGAACTGGGAGACAAACTTATAAATAGATTGAGGATCTGGGAATAGGAATGGAGAGTTTTACTAGTAGGGACTGGATTACAGACACTTATAACTAGTCGAAAATATAGATCTCAGCACTTTACCTTATTGAGTCAGTGGACTTGACTCTTGCTATATAGAATAAGCCAGTAGAAGCGTTTGTTGAGGAATGTGTATCTTCACACTACTAATGAAGGAAGCAGGCACGGCATGACCAGAGTAGTTTGGTCACACAGGGGCCAATAGTGGATGGTATGTTGTGAGGTGTAGTGGAGAACTTGTCTGAGTATGAGTCCACAGTGGAAGGCCTCGTAGGCTTCTTGCTTAAGCTAAGGTGCCAAACCAGCTGAGTGCGGTGCTGGACCTGGTGAATCTCTAAAATCGTTATGGATTGGTGGGTCCAGAGATACCTATAGGCGTAGGGTATCATGACAGGGCCTCCCACCTTACTGCTGCCTTACTGCCTTGTTGCTGTACTGATTTCTGAGGGTGATCTCCCCTACCCTCCCGATCCCCTACCTACCCCTCCCCCAACCCGGGTGGACAAACCAATCTGCAGGGGGTGGGTGGTTGTGTCATGTCTCCCCTACTGTCCCCGGGGAAGGTAAGACAAAATCCATTAGGGTTTTATTATTGTAGATAGATGAGATTATTATGAACCCGCTAACTTGCTGTTGCCATTCAGGCAAGAACCGGAGGAGCATCTTTCACCACTTTGCTCCAGCGTCTGTTAACTTTGATGTCACGGCGCAAGAGAATTTGTGATCTGTCAAACAATCTAGACTTATTGAATCACCTTCTGCTTTTACTTTTACTGATAAAACATAGATTTTAGGTTCAGCTTTCAGATAGATTAACGAAACATCTTTGTTTATTAGACATTCGTTTTTGATCATTAGAAAAACAAAAAGAAGCGAAAACTAGAAAACATATCAGATAAAGTAACTTCAAATGGCAGGAAAATAGATTGTTGTGTGTCTGCTACAAACACTGCACCACTCGTCATGAAACTCAAAATTGAATACAATGTTATTTGAAATTCCGGAGATGAAAAATTCCAAAATACTTTTAAATCGACAAATAATTATTATGTAAAAAACATAGGTTACATATTTTCTAAATCACTTAATTATGTAATTATCTGAAGATCACAAATACTTTAATTCATCGATTTGCTATTGGAGAACTTTTTTTTATCAGTCGTAAAAACCACGACCATATCTACAAAAGCCTTCAAAACCGCCGCCGTATCCGTATCCGACAATTTTCAAGTAAAGAATCATCCACTTGATGACATAGCACTATATAATAAAAAAATATTTGTCATCATTACGTAGCATATAAACTATTTCTGCCTAGCAGTAGTTTAGATCAACGTTCCAAAATACAGTAATATCTAGATTGTTTATTTATTATTTTTCTCTTTAAATTTGTAGAAGAGACCACTTTCCCGTAAGTTTCCGGAAAACTTTGTTTTCGTGTAAAGGAACACCACGTATTAATTTCACCGTTCTCGTGAGGAACAGGTTCTCTTTTCCTTCCTTGGATGATTCCGCTAAATGTTTTGTGCATCTACGTCAATCACCAGCTTGTTTGTATGCAAGGCGAGTTCTTTCTGAAGTTGCCAACGATATCGATTTTGAAACTTGACGTGAAGGAATCTTTCACGTGGACAGATTCTGAAACGCTTTCAGGGGTAATATAGATTGTTATATTCTGAAGGTATTATCAATAACATTATTTTTTTATGCAAATGATTACTACACATCTTTATCTTCGTGTTCGTTTCGGTATATTTACTGCACTTGAAAAATTTCTTTGCGCAACATTGGGTAAAACCCGGCTGGAACCTGCCCTGCAAGATTTGGCAACCGTTCACAATGATTCACTGTTGGTGTCTCTACTCTAACCATAGACTTTTTATTTCTTTTTCTTTTATTTAAGTCTGAGACTTTGTCGAGCAAGTAAGCCGATAGACTGGGGCTCATGTGTCTTTTTCCTAGTATCAATGTTGCAAAATCACGGGTAATCAAGATTAACTATAAGTATTCGGGGATTTTGAATGCGAGTGTGTGAGGTACAAGTAGAAATAATTTAACTAAGGAAATCATGGAAGGACGGTGAGATGATGTTGTCTTTGGTGAAAGCAAAAAAGTAATTGCTTGAAGCTTAATCGCAAGGTTGGTGAGCTAATGAGAAAAGGAGAACACTTGAAGGAAACTAGAATGCTAACAAACGGCTATAAAAAATATGAAAGGGTAAATTGAATAGTTGGAAGGAAATGAGAACGTTTTTATATATTACAAAAGGTCTTTTGTAGGAAATTGCATGTAGGAACAGGTCTGAAATGACATTATTTTTTCTATACAATGGGAGGTGCTTTCGTAGAGATTTCTAATGAAAAGTAATACAGTAGCATCCTGCTTAATATCTGCTATTTTATATACACTTATATTTTCATTAAAATAAATATCATTTAATAATAACTTTTTCAAGTCTACTTTCTGCATGATGTGTTCCAAGTGCGAGAGAGCTTTCACTATACAGCGTACCAACGCTAACCTAAGTGGGTTTGACGTTTGTGGTAACAAAATGGTATCTGAAACTTCTAATACATTCACTTCAAAAAAAGCTTCGTTGCTCAGTTTGGTACCACAAACGTCAAACCCACTAAGGTGCGCGTTGGGTAAAATTATGTGTCGTGTACTTACTGAACACTATTAGAAGTTGTTCAGATATGTTAGGAGGCCAGATGACTTTAAGTGCTTGCATTTGTACTTCAATTTCAACCTAGAGAACCGGGGACTTGAATGTACGTTTTTCGTATAACTCTACAATCTATCAAGGAAATAAGGCCCAAGGAGTCACGATGCATAATTAACAGGGAATATTCATAAAAGCCAAATAATATTCTGTGCTTTTGGCATATAGCGTTTCCAGTAGCTCACGAGCTCAGCTACCTGTGTTGCAGAGGACCTGGATTCAGTTTTTCACCCAAATACCAAGTGAAAAATTAAAAAGAAAGCTAAAGCATTTTCTTTTATATCTACGACGATTGTCTGTCTACTGGTGTGCAATAATTTACTTTCATGTCATCTTTAAGCAAATTGAATAAAACCACAAGAACTTATTTACCTGATATAACTCAACAAAACTTCGCTTAATCGCTCGTTGAACATACATGCAAATAATACTTGTATTAGGAAGCTTTTAAGTAAAATAGAAAAATCCTTCTATGAACAGAACAATGCATGATGCGATCCCCAGCTTACTCGGGACATGTGCAAGCTTTACCCCTCACACATAAGGTGTAAACATCATATTCCTAACTTCATGTTAAGAGGTCTTCGTAATTAATCCTCATACTTACTACTACTCAGTCTAACATGAAGGATCATATAAAAATGACACAAATTAAAAACGTTCATATATTCTCAGTTACAAGTGGAAATACAAAATAATCGAACAGAAAGGGCCTAAATTCAATGTACCAAATAAATTAAAATGTGCTAAACTCTACCAACAAATAATGCCTTGTTTCACCAACGAAAATTGAAATAAATACGCTATATTTTCATTAGAAATAATTTTTCTGCACTGTTTAATATACACATTATTGATTTTTTTTTTTTACATTTTTATTCTAATGAATAAATCATAGATAGCATATCCTAAAATTCCTGTAACTCTAACTCAATGCAAAACACTTTTTCAGGCCTTTTTAGGCTCTTCCATAGGGCTTCCCACACACCCCCATAACAACAGCGACAACAAAGTATTTTGTGGGCTTACTCTCCGAGTAAGCAAAATATTACTTCTGAAATTAGACCAGGGCTCCTAATTCCAGGAAGGCCCTCGAGAGCTGCGTCTGTGAGTATCTATTTCCCTCCTCCAGGAAGTACAGTGATGTCTCCGAGTGGGGCGCCTTTATAAGGTTATGATATTATGTAACAATCTTCATAGGATTAATCTGGTGGATGATTATTGTGGATATTCTGCATTCTGAGAAAGTCCCACAAAATGAACTAATATTGGAAATGTTTACTTAAAGAGTAGAGTGACAAAATAAAGTTATTCCGTGGGAAATAACACTAGCGTACTCATATATATATATATGTATATATATATATATATAGTATATATATATAATATATATATATGTGTGTGTGTGTGTGTGTGTGTGTGTGTGTGTATATATATCATCATTCGAGCTACAAATGTTCTTTAATATCTAATTCGCTCTACTTCGGAATTGATATATTTTCATATATGTACCGAAGGGGAATTTTTAGTTGATAATAATTATTTCCCCTCATGGGATCGAACCACTGTCCAGTGGACGGGAACGAAATCAGGAACGGCCAGTGACGTTATCCAGTCAGCCAACAGAGAGGCTATAAGTTTATATCGATTCTGGCCTTACAAATTCACCGTCGACCTCGGTGTTTTCGTAATTAGAATTGATATGAAACCCCCTCTACCATGTTAGCCAATTCGAACGTTTTCCCCTTCGGTACATGTATGAAAATATATCAATTCCGAGGTAGAGCGTATTAAATATTAAAGGACATTTGTAGCTCGAATGATCTATATGAACCACGGTGATGTGATAATTATTCATTACAAAGCTACGTGGGTCAAAACGTTCGAATTGGCTAACATAGTAGAGGGGGTTTCATATCGATTCTAATTACGAAAACACCGAGGAAGATGGTGAATTTGTAAGGCCAGAATTGATATAAACTTATAGCCTCTCTGTTGGCCGACTGGATAACGTCACTGGCCTTTCCAGATTTCGTTCCCGTCCACTGGAAGGTGGTTCGATCCCATGAGGGGACGAAATTATTATCAACTAAAAATTCCCTTTGGTACATATAGGAAAATATATCAATTCCAAGGTAGAGCGAATTAGATATTAAAGGACATTAGTAGCTCGAATGATATATATATAGATATATATATATTAATATATATAAGAGAAATATATATATTATAATATTTTTAAAATTTTTAATATATCTAAAAGGATATATATATATTAATGGTCTTTATATAATTAGATTATAATAATAATAATATATTATTTTTATTATTTAAGTATACATATATATATATATATATATATATATATATATATATATATATATATATATATATATGTATGTATGTGTGTGTGTGTGTGAAAGAGGTTCTAAAAAAAATTCCAATGGACGACCATAATTCTGTTCAGTCAGGATTAAGGAAATGGGTACGAATCACTTAAAGCGGAAGAAAGGCCTTGTTAAGGTAATGATAATCACTAGGAAGGAATGTGAGGAAGAACCAGTAATCAACGCCACCTTTACGGGACAGTTCCCCGTTGGGTTTTACCCGATGTCGTCATCGGTACGCCCGAAATTTTTCATCTACGCTGATGTCTCGGAGACAAAATAATATTGCATTATTGATATTCATAATCGACAAGGGTGTAATTTGCATGAATAAAAGGTACTTTACATTATAGCCATGAAAACTTCTACAGACGTTTTACAGCGGTTACTTTTTAATAAGTTTTGAAATGGAGATTGTTGGCAACTCTCCCTGAAGACACGGGTTTCGTATAAATGGAACGTCTCGATGCACGAAGGTGAACAGTTTTCTAGAACCCACAAAAGAAACAACACATCCTATTCATCATGCAAAAGGTAGGATTTCTATTAGAAATTTTATTATATAAAACTAGCAAACATTCCTGCAACTGATAGAGTTTATGATGTGTAATTCAATTCAAGTTAATCGTCTATAAATTTCGCATGTTCTCTCAGGTCTCTTTTAAATAATATTGAAGTTTTAATCCAAATGAACATTGCACTTATAAAGTTTTACGAGTGAATGGACACAAAGATATGCTCATAAACCTGGCGTTGAATGATAAACATTCAAATATCTGAACGGAAAAAACACCCTTTTGAAGTACTGCCATTACAAGTTATGCAGATTCATGGCCATTCTCAGCGTAGCTTAGTTTTCAATATATTGAACCCAACTTGATAATCATTTAAAGTTTCCTCTATTGATTCCTTTGTTCCTTTTGCAGATCAGCGTTGCCCTGTTGGCGTTGGTGGCCCTTTTTGCCCTGATGGAGGTCACTGGAGCCCTGCCAGCACCCGAACCTAGCCGACGCTTCTTCTTTGGAGGTAGTCCCTATGGCTTCGGCGGTTACGGCTACAGACCCCACGGATTCGGCTTTGGCTACGGCGGATATGGCGGTGGCTTCGGAGGTTTTGGTGGTGGATTCGGTGGATTTGGAGGATTTTACGGTTGATAAACATCTTCCCTAAAGATATCTTATGATGAAGAATCATGGACCACAACCTTCTCTCTCTCAGAAACTCCTCCAAAGTGCTTTAAAAAATGTAGAATCTATATTTATATGAAATAAAACCCTATTTTCAAGCAAACTTTTAATACACCATCCTAATTCCAGTACCTGTCGAATCAATACATTTTTTTAAAGATTCCAAAATTTGGGAATCTGGAATAACTACGAGATTTTCTTCCAGTAAGTAAATAAGATGAATGAAATGGCGAAGATGATTGATAACGGCGAATATCAAAGGCCTTAGTGAACATCCAAAATGCCAGTTTCTCGTTTTCAATGGACATTCCACTAAAGAAGTCCATAAATTCCTAGATACAGGACTGCTCCTTCTGTAGTTGTCCAACCTGAGGAAAAAATCACACAGACAACAACCTAAGATGAACCCTTCACAGGATCAAGAGAAGCCTAATTTGACCAGAGTAATCTCTGTACCTTCGTCTATTAAAATAGATGGGTGTAATCCTCCCTCGTTGTAAGGAATAGATTTTTACAATAACCGGGTTGTTCTGGAGGCATGTGTCACCTTTTTGTACTCCAATTTCAAGTGGGATGTGTGGGTCCCAAACAAGATGTAAAATGGCCATTTTGATAGCATTATAGACGTTTCGTCCTTCAACTCTGATAGGAAAGCTTTGAGAATCAGCTCAGATGTCCTTAAGAAGTTCAGGATTTTTTTTTTTTTTTTTTTTTTTTTTTTTTTGAACGATTTATTTCATCCAGTTGGACTGAATAAAAGGGATTTTGGTAAGTGCCAAAAATCTTGTTCTAGTGGTTGGAGTTATGATGATTGTATAACTGTATATGTTATGTTACATATGTATATTCATAAGCATTTATATGTCAGGTACACAGGTGTCGTCTTTCTAAAAAAATGTACCAAGTAGCTCAATATTACAAATATTTACAAGTACTCAAACACAACAACTGTGCCTTAAAGGAAAAATAAACAATTAAATCCATACCTTTTATTTACACCATGAGAATGTTAATTTTATGGATTACAGAAAGTGAAGAAGGGTCATCAAATTGAAATATCTGTGAACTTACCCGGACACTTAGTCGGTCAACTTTGTCACTTCGTGTGATGATTTCGTGTTTGAGGTTTTGAGAATAATAAAGAAACCAACCGAGATTCACGACATCACTCTTGGCCTCTGGCAATAAGTTTAACGTTTACACCTTCATGTACAAAGGGTTGCAAATGAGTGAGATTTTTAATTCAATCAGTTGAAATTAAATTTATCCATTTATCTTCATCGTTAGTGAGTATAGAAGGTTCAAAAGGAAATATACATTTGCTGTTCGATGGAGAATGTTTTCAACATTACATTTCTGCTATTTCATTCGTGCAGTACCACATTTGAATGTTCTGAGGATATATTCGACTGCTAGAACAACCTCCTGCCTATGGGCTTGAAGATTAAAATACTTATTGAAATGATCAGGGGAAATCAGCTGAATTTGCATTATTTTACAGCTTTTATTTTATGTCAATCATTTTCATCAGTTATTTTCTCGTGCATTCCCCTTTTTTGTCATTAGGGCAATGTACGCATAAAAAGGAATTTACTCGTCCGCAATGTGTTCAGTAAAACTCTATATTTAACTGATGGCGAGTTAACATATACCTATAAAGATTAACCTGGAAAAGAAGTGAAGCAATAAACTTAAACACTGTGTTCACTGATAAAGAGTACCTATACCCCTTTCCTTTTCCTGTAAAACTCTCATTTGTGCGTAACTCACAGAGAGCTCAATTGCTTTTAATATATATGACATATTTTCCTCTTATAGTTCATGTTTTCATTTACTAGTATTTATTTCTCTCCTTTTCATAGTTTGGAAACAATTCCGTTTATCCATAAAAGTATCAGAGACTTTCCAGTCGAATGCGTAACTTTGTAACGAGGGAATCCTCCGTTCACGTTTGCATTTTCGCATCAAGCTTCCATTTCTGGACAACTCTTCCCTTATAAATCTTTGTGTCATTTGTCTGTGCTGTTTGATGAAACCACTTCCACATTTCCGAACAGATAGAAATACTTAGAATATTGTAACCTTTTTTTCTTATTACAAAGAAAAAAAATACGCCTGCTGCTTATGAATCTTTTGATTTTATATATATATATATATATATATATATATATATATATATATATATATATAGATATATATCTATATATATCTATATATATATATATATATTCTATTATATATATATATAGATATATATATATATTATATAGATATATATATCTATATATATATATATATATATATATATATATATATATATATATATATATATATATATATATATATATATATATATATATATATATCCTTAGAAGACGGAGCTGCAGCTCTATGTACATCTCATCAGGGGAACCATAGGGAAAGGCATCGTACTCAGGTACATTTATTTCGCCGACATTTCACGACTCATAGTGGCATTCTCAAGGCTATAATTAAAGATAACACACTAACATTAAAAACTAAGCACTGCTAATTCATAGAAATTAGGCAATATTTAAAAATTCAATGAACATCAACATCAGAATGTAGAACATTTAAAAATTTATTTTTGAATCTCTTTAAACAGAAAACATACTGAGCGCTAAATTATTTGTACAGTACAGTTACATTAAAATTATTTAAAAATTACAGAAAAAGTATACAAAAATTACGATATGGGTGTAAAAAAATTAAAAATAAATAAATAACACTAAAACAGTAAGGCTATTCTATACCTTATCCTCGCAAAGGACGGGCAGTGACTGAGAGAATTTTTAGAAAATATAAACAAGCACTCTAGGCGATGAACAACTGAACAGAGGAGGATTGCGCATTTAAGGACGGAACTATCTTTTTTATCATAATGGATTCCAAGAATGTTAGGTCGTTTTCGACCAAACGCAAAAACGAATACGACCTAACAACCTTGGAATCCATTATGATAAAAAAGATAGTTCCGTCCTTAAATGCGCAATCCTCCTCTGTTCAGTTGTTCATCGCCTAGAGTGCTTGTTTATATTTTCTAAAAATTCTCTCAGTCACTGCCCGTCCTTTGCGAGGATAAGGTATAGAATAGCCTTACTGTTTTAGTGTTATTTATTTATTTTTAATTATTTTTTACACCCATATCGTAATTTTTTTTGTATACTTTTTCTGTAATTTTCCAAATAATTTTAATGTAACTGTACTTGTACTAATTTTAGCGCTCAGTATGTTTTTCTGTTTTAAGAGATTCATATTTTTTAAATGTTCTATTTTCTGATGTTGATGATCATTGAATTTTTAAATATGGCCTTTAATTTCTATGAATTATGCAGTGCTTAGTTTTAATGTTAGTGTGTTTATCTTTAATTATAGCCTTGAGAATGCGACTATGAGTCGTGAAACGTCGGCGAAATAAATGTACCTGAGTACGATGCCTTTCCCTATGGTTCCCCTGATGATATATATATATATATAATATATATATATATATATATATATATATATATATATATATATATATATATATATATATTGCATACACGTAGAAATGTCCTTTTCTGAGATGAAGGCATTATATTATTACTCATATAAGTAGTAGATGTCAATAATCTCTTCAGTAAGTTTTCAGAGATTTACATGAAGGTATTTAAATTCTACGTCACCAGGTTCTGTATTTCGTTTATTGCCTCCATTCGGTCTTGGTGTGTCCGTATCAGCTTTTGTGAACCTATCATCAGGGGAAAGAAAGCTTGTGCCCCATATGAGATAAATAATAACGATTACGATAACATTCTCTAGCCACTTCGTCCTTCGGCTCTAACAGTAGGCTTTGAGAATCAGCTCAGACGTACTACTTAGGAAATATAGGATTTTTAAAAACAAGATAAGTGTATAGAACCTATGATGAAAAATATAACTTTGTATGTTAAGTAAGATATACGTATATTTATAAGCACATCTTTGTTTGGAAATAAGTGTTGTCTTTCCCAAGATAGAATTGTGTAGCACAATGATACAAATATTGACGAGGACT
The DNA here is from genome assembly GCF_015104395.2 of Macrobrachium nipponense. Classification (NCBI taxonomy): domain Eukaryota; kingdom Metazoa; phylum Arthropoda; class Malacostraca; order Decapoda; family Palaemonidae; genus Macrobrachium; species Macrobrachium nipponense. Next base: position 32,986,157 of record NC_061091.1, read on the forward strand.
GAAAAAAAAATAGACTCACTACCCAACAATTCTGCCATACAGAAAAACTAAACGACAGCTAAAGGCATATCAAAATTAATCCATACCTTTCATTCATAAGAAAAGAATCTTCATTTTATGAGCTATGTACCATGAATTAGGTTATCAAAATGAAATGTGTATAAACTTACTCGGGGGTCTTTGAAGCTTTGTTGCTTCCTGGGAAGATGTGCTGTTTTGGTTGTTGAGAATAATAAAGAAACCAACACACGCCGAGTCTCATGACGTCACTTGGCCTCTGGCAATAAGTGTACCTTACGTCCCTTTATGCCCAAAGGTTGCCAAGTGATCTGAGATTTTTAATTCAGTTAGTAGAAATGAAATTCCAAAAGTCTTCTTCAGCATTAGTGAATTTTGAATATTTAGAAGGAAATATTCATTTATTATTCTATACGGAATGTTTTCAATGTAGGAATGAAATTAGATGAAAGTCACATTGCATTTCCACTTTTTTGTTATTGCGGTATTAATATACTCGGCTGCTGGAACATCTTCCCGAATTTATGTGTGAAGGTTAAAATGTTTATTGAAATAATAGAGTGGAATCACTTAAGATTACCTTATTTTACAACCATTTTATTGTGTCAGTAAGTTTCATTAGATATTTTCTCGTGCATCCCTGCTTTTTTTACTTTTGGCTAATGTGAGCATAAAAGGGAATTTACGCATCCAAAATATGTCCAGGAACCCCTTATATCCAACTGATGACGTAAAAAGAGAGACCTTTGAAGATTAGCTGGGAAATACTTCTTGCAACAAACATGATATAGTATTTACCAAAAAAAAAAAAAAAAAAAAGGACGACTACCACAGAAACATCAATTACTTTCACTGTTTGGCCTGTTCTTTACGGAAGTCATGTTCTCAGTTACCTATATTTATTTCTTTCTTCTAAATTCTCAAACAATTCCGTTCTTCCATCAAAGCATCAGGGATGCTTCAGTCTAAGACATACTCTTATACGAAGGTAATCTTCAACATACTTTGCGTTCTTATATAAACATTATGATCATGATATTATTCTTATTCCAACTCTTACACTATCAACCAACCTGACATTTGTCTGCACTGTTCAATGAAATATCTTACAGGCAACGTTCAAAGCAAAACTAGGCATGATCCGACCTCCAGCTTACTCAGGACGCGTGATAAAATTTGTGTTCAAATAGGACGCTTTTTCACCAACGAAAATTAATATAAATACGTTATATTTTATCAGAAATAATTGTCCTGTAGTGTTTAACACGCACATAATTTATTTTATTTTTATTTGCACTCTCATAAATAAATCATAAATAGCTTATCCTAAAATTCCTGTATTTTTAACTCAACACGAAATACCTTTTTCAGGCCGTTTTAGGCTTTTCCATAGGCCTTTCATACCCCCCTCCAAATAACAACAACAGCAGCAAAGTAGTTTGTAGGCTTACTCCCTGAGTAAGCAAAAATCAAATTAGGTGAAGTGAAATGCTTAGAATTATCTTATCTTTTCTTTGTGACAAAAGATAACACCTCTTCTCGCATATCTGTGGCTAACCGTACTATAATTCATCAACCAACTTCTAGATAATACACTTACTTTTCTAGTTCACAAGTGCCAAAAGAATTTAATAACACGAAGATTTCCTTTTTCTTTTCATTTCTATGTCTACCGTAACTACTTTTCCAAAATCCCTAAATAAGGTCTTGTTAACCAGTATTCCAGCAACATTCAGGCGAGGTATGGACCCGGAAACCCCATCGAAGTTCCGATGCCCCCGGACTTCCAATGAGTCACAGGCTAACAGTATCAGTCGCAGAAAGAGAAGGCAGGGAGAGGGGGGGGGGGGGAGATGGGTGAGCTACGATGGACGTTGCTAAAACTTGCCAGGACGTTTTGCAACGGGTTTTACCCCGGTCTTCCCTCGCTTACGCTTAGCATTTTTCTTACTCTTTCATATACCCTCGTGATAATCACTGCATTTAAAAAATGAACTTACCAATAAGGAAAAGGAATAATATGAGTATTACCGACATTGAATGACAGTTATTCATATCAGTTTGGAATGTTTTTCAAGTCATCTGCACATATCTCTTAATATTCCAGTTTCAAAATAGATCGTTGGCAACTCTCCGCTCCAGAAGTAGTCTCCTATAAATAACAGGTCGCAAGGCTGACTGACATACACTTCCAGACTCAGCGAAGAAAGAAGCAGAAATCAATTCACCATGAAAACTGTAAGTATAAACGATTCTAATGTACCTAGAAAATAAAAGGATAATAATTATATATATATATATATATATATATATATATATATATATATATATATATATATATATATAACAATGGATAAACACAAACGATAACTTCTTTGTAACTACATATTATGTAACCCGAAAAATTCAGATATTTTTTCCTTTTATATGTCGATCATATAACTTATAACGTTATTCCAACTTGTAATCATACATGACAATAACGTTGGTTAGTACTCTGGCACTATATTATCCTTATCCCTTCTCTCTCACAACTACAGTGCAATGCACTAACTCAAGGTCAAATAGAGACTTTGCAAACTAATTGATCTTTATTCCAATTGCAGATCAGTGTTGCCCTGTTGGCGTTGGTGGCCCTTTTTGCCCTGATGGAGGTCACTGGAGCCCTGCCAGCACCCGAACCTAGCAGACGTTTCTTCTTTGGAGGAAGTCCCTATGGCTTCGGCGGTTACGGCTACAGACCCCACGGATTCGGCTTTGGCTACGGCGGATACGGTGGAGGCTTTGGAGGGTTCGGTGGTGGATTTGGTGGATACGGTGGTGGTTTCTTCGGTTGATAACCATCTTGTCTTTCAAGACGATACCGGAATTTCGAACATCAGTGGCCTCCATGAACAACTTTTTGGTTGAAAATCATAACTGAAAGAATGCTAGTAAAAACTAAAAGTATATTTTTCTATAAATTATAATAAAAATTTCCAACTTTTAAAATGACTTTTAGTATGTTATTCCTCATCCTCTAATGTAAACTGATACATATTTCAGTTTCATATGTCTTGTTATTTGTAGTCATTTATATAACATTTGTTGGTAATGGATTCAAAACTTTTTCCCAATCTTCACAGTCATATGGGATTGTGTAAGACACATTCCTTAAAAAAATTAAGAAAACACGAAAATTGCTGAACACAAAGACTCTATAACATAATACAATTCGGTATTAATGGTTGAAAGAGTTAGCTCATAAAAAAAGTTCTCACAATTTTTCTGGTGATACATGGGAGGCCTTAGTCAATATCTAACTGGCTTATAATGAAATATGCTGCAGATGTATTTGAGAGCACAAACAACAAAATAATTGCACATTTTCTAAGCATGTAAAAGAACAAAAGTCGTATCAACAGTAAATGTAACATCAATACCAATCAACTTGGTAAGGATAAACAATCAAAAGGACCTCACATAAGTGATCTTTAAAAATCAAGAGGATGTGATGAGGCAAAAATAAAAATAAAATAATAAAAAAGCCTTTCTTTGGTGGAAAATAATCGCCAATATCTAAATAAAAAAAACACACTCACAAACGTTAAGAATAGGTAACAGACGAAGAAACATGAAAAACCTTATCCCGTTGTTGCTCCACACAACTTTTGCTTCCGAATGATATGGATTAATAGACTTTCTCAAGAGAACAAGAAAATAGTAAATTTAGTTGAAAACACTTATGATTGTACTCTTTAGCAGAGATATAAAAACTCAAGACCTTGATGCTTTGGTCACCATGGAACGTAAAACCGCGTCAATGAGGTGTCTATGATGAACAACATTCCATCAACTGAATGAAGCAAAGGAATGCCGACCCACATATCCTACTCACAATTAGCTTCATAACGTTATTGATTCTTCATAGCCTCGGTTTCCATATTCCAGTCAGTGGTGTTCCTGAGGGGGAGGGCGGAGATGGGCTGTTTGAAATCGCCCCCCGGGCCCCAAAATACGAAATTTAACCATTGCTGCTGTGACAGGACAAGCTAAATTCAGTGGCCCCAAAATGGTCAAGAGCCCCATTTATATTAGGACCCGAAAGTTTCGGGCTCACTAAAGGGCCCCAATTTCCAATTTTGTGAACTAAAATGTAACACAAATATTATGTAAAAGAAATAGGGCTCTCCAGGGGGCCCCCTCCCAATCGTTAGGGCCCATTATAGACCTTCTCATACGGGTCAAGGAGGGTGGGTAACGTTGATTGGGGTAAGGCCAGGGCCGATCTAAGGCAATTGATTACTGCTTATAGGGGTCCTTATTATTCTCTGAGGGACCCCATAATGGCCCCATTTGCCCAGATAATACACATTCAAGTGATTCAATGAATCTGGCCTTCTGCTTAACCCAGGGGACCGGTACCGGCCCCATTGAAGGGTGCTTGGGCCACCCCTGGGTAGCGGGATTTGGGCAAGAGGTTTCAGTGTCATGAGTGGGAGCGGGAGAGAATTATGAATAATATATAGGTAAGTCTGAAATTTGCATTTACAAGTGCCTTCAAAAGGATCCTACAATTACTAATATTCTAAAATTTTCCCGGATGAGCCTTATAGCGTCCCCAGCCCCCGATCCCCCGGCTCTTTTCGTTCGCTTCGCTCGCCTCCCACCTCATAAAAGGGGCCCCAAATGGGACTGTGCCCCCCGGGAACCCAAAATGTCCAGGAACGCCCCTGATTCCAGTGCCTCATTTCTTTCGGATTAATTTTCATGACTACTTTTGTCATAACTTAAATAGGTTTATCATTTCATTCCTAGTAAAAAGGAAAACACTGATAATACTTCACCACTGGAAAAACTAGTAGGTTCATTATCCTTTATGTCATGTTTTCTACAATTTTTATTGTAGCGTGTCGTGATTTGATTAATATGCTTCGTTATAAAAGGAGAGATAGCAACTGATAAGGAATAAGCACAAACAAAATAACTAACTACAGAAAATTCGAACTTCATAGGACAAAATTAATGAGGGTCTGAACTCATCACCTCTGAAAGTGATTTATAGTTTTCTTAATTCTTTTATAAGATTTAAAAATAATGATCTCATGAACGACTTCCAGCCCACTAATCGGATTACTTTCAAACAGACTGAACTTGTTGCTGATTAGTCAAAATATCGTTCATATGCCTCATGCAACAATACGAAATCCTTTGTTATTATTCAATGTGGATTTGTAAAAGCTGATTAAGACCAATAAAACTTCTGATGCTTTCTAAACCTGATGAAGTCTTGATAGAAGTTCTTTCCATCCAGACTGTCTACTTATTGGAGGAAACTGGGTAACTGGATGACAATTTCAATCTTACATTTTACATGAAAAACACCCTTGATAATAGAATGATTTTAGACTTAAACTGTGCATAGAACTGCTTTAGAACCATGTAAGTATAAAGCCTCTCGTATTCGTTATATTAGCAGAAACAACATAAAGCCACTGAAGTGGTAATATTCATCTTTATAAGATGCCTAAATTACTACACTTCTCAAGACACTTAAAAATGAATTTAATTTTTATTTTCATTACAAGAAGGAAACTGTACCTACTAGAAATTATTTTAAGAGGTAAACAATTTTATTGTGGTTTTTACAAAAATATAAGTCATCTTTTTGTAGGAACGACTGAATGTCTCAACATTAGATTTTTGACAAAACATCGTCCATGGAGGTCGTTCTAACTTCCGGTATCTTCATGGAAGACAAGATATTTGTCAACCGAAGAAACCACCACCATATCCATCCACCAAATCCACCTCCAAAGCCTCCAAAACTGCCGCCGCATCCTCCGTAGCCGAAGCCGTAACCGAGGGGTCTATAGCCTTAACCACCAAAACCACAGGGACTGCCTTCAAAGAAGTGGCGTCGGCTAGGTTCGTGTGCTGGCAGGGCTTCAATGACCTCCATCAGGGCATAAAGGGCCACTACCACAATAGGGCAACGCCGATTTGCTAAGGGAATCAATGACATTAATTTTGAAAATTCAGATGGTTCCTAAGTTGGTCGACTTCTTCAAAAAACATATTATGTTTAGGCCATTAGGAACGATTTCTTTGGTATAGATATCGACTCTGTTGAGTGTAATAGATAACAACTTTAAAAAACATGTCATGAGACACGCACACTACATCAAGTGATTAGATCATTATGTGTTGGTGTGTGTGAGTGTGTGTGTGTGAGACAGAGAGAGTGTGTGTGTGTGTGTGTGTGGCTGTGTCTTATATGCATATAATTTTAGTATAAAAAAGTCACCACTTGCTTGCAGAACACAAAATACAATAATGGGATCTCCTATTACACACCTTACTAGTTGTATAACAGTTGTAGAGTAGCTTTGATCAGTGCCCTAAGGTGCATTGAAATCTATTATAATTCATTTAACTTCTTAAATTTTCAGAAGCTGCTACTGTTTAGGAAATTTCTAGAAAAAAAACTACTTTTATATAAAATAACTTATATGGACCTGGAAACCCCATCGAAATTCCGATGCCTCCGGACTTCCAATGAGTTACAGGCTAACAGTAGCAGTCGTAGAAAAAGAAGATTCTTTCATATGGGAGGCAGGGGTGTGGGGGGCGGTGAGCTGCGATGAACGTTGCTCAAACTTGCAGGGACGTTTTGCAACGGGTTTTACCCCGGTCGTCCCTCGATTACACTTAGCATTTTTCGTACCTTTTGATATACCCACGTGATAATCACTTTATTTTAAAAATAATCTTACCAATAAGGAAAAAGAAAAATGTGAGCGTTATTAGCGTTCGATGACAGCTATTTATGTCAGTTTTGACTGCTTTTCAAGTCATCTATACATATCTCCTTATATTCCAGTTTCAAAATAGATCGTTGGCAACTCTCCGCTCCAGAAGTAGCCTCTTATAAATAGCAGGTTGCAAGGCACATTGACATACACTTCCAGACTCAGCGAAGAAAGAAGCAGACCTCTATTCACCATGAAAACTGTAAATATGAACTTAGTTATTTAATAATATAAGGACACAAAAAAATTCTAAGAGACTTAGAAAATAAACGGATAATGATTTGATATACGTATATGCAAAAATATTAATACATATATATATATATATATATATATATATATATATATATATATATATATATATATGTATTATATTTGAAAAGCGGTAGATAAACAAACTACAGTGCAGTGCACTAACCCAAGGTCAAATAGAGACTTTGCAAACTGATTGATTTTTATTCCAATTACAGA
>NC_061091.1:32993936-33001436 GCF_015104395.2 Macrobrachium nipponense
ACACGCACACTACATCAAGTGATTAGATCATTATGTGTTTAAGTGTGTGTGTGTGTCTTATATGCATATAATTTTAGTATAAAAAAGTCACCACTTGCTTGCAGAACACAAAATACAATAATGGGATCTCCTATTACACACCCTACTAGTTGCATAACAGTTGTAGAGTAGCTTTGATCAGTGCCCTAAGGTGCATTGAAATCTATTATAATTCATTTAACTTCTTAAATTTTCAGAAGCTGCTACTGTTTAGGAAATTTCTAGAAAAAAAACTACTTTTATATAAAATAACTTATATGGACCTGGAAACCCCATCGAAATTCCGATGCCTCCGGACTTCCAATGCGTTACAGGCTAACAGTAGCAGTCGTAGAAAAAGAAGATTCTTTCATATGGTAGGCAGGGGGGTGGGCGGCGGTGAGCTGCGATGGACGTTGCTCAAACTTGCAGGGACGTTTTGCAACGGGTTTTACCCAGGTCGTCCCTCGATTAAACTTAGCATTTTTCGTACCTTTTGATATACCCACGTGATAATCACTTTATTTTAAAAATAATCTTACCAATAAGGAAAAAGAAAAATATGAGCGTTATTAGCGTTGGATGACAGCTATTAATATCAGTTTTGACTGCTTTTCAAGTCATCTATACATATCTCCTTATATTCCAGTTTCAAAATAGATCGTTGGCAACTCTCCGCTCCAGAAGTAGCCTCTTATAAATAACAGGTCGCAAGGCACATTGACATACACTTCCAGACTCAGCGAAGAAAGAAGCAGACCTCTATTCACCATGAAAACTGTAAGTATGAACTTAGTTATTTAGTAATATAAGGACACAAAAAAATTCTAAGATACTTAGAAAATAAACGGATAATGATTTGATATACGTATATACAAAAATATTAATACACATATATATATGTATATATATATATACATATGTATATACAAATATATATATATATATATATATAATATATATATATATATATTTGAAAAGCGGTAGATAAACAAACAAATACCTCTTTGTAAATACATACTAGGTAATCGCAGTAAATTAGTATCCTTTTTCCTTTTATATGTCTACCATATGACTTATAACGTTACTTCGGTTTGTAATTATACATGATAATAACGTTGGTTAGTACTCTGGCACTATATTATCCTTATCCCTTCTCTTTCAAAACTACAGTGCAGTGCACTAACCCAAGGTCAAATAGAGACTTTGCAAACTGATTGATTTTTATTCCAATTACAGATCAGTGTTGCCCTGTTGGTGGTGGTGGCCCTTTTTGCCCTGATGGAGGTCACTGGAGCCCTGCCAGCACCTGAACCTAGCCGACGCTTCTTCTTTGGAGGTAGTCCCTATGGCTTTGGCGGTTACGGCTATAGACCCCACGGATTCGGCTTTGGCTACGGCGGATACGGTGGTGGCTTTGGAGGCTTCAGTGGTGGATTTGGTGGATACGGTGGTGGTTTCTTCGGTTAATAAACATTTTGTCTTTCAAGACGATATCGGAATTTCGAACATCAGTGGCCTCCATGAACAACTTTTTGGTTGAAAATCATTAGACTGAAAGAACTATGCTAGTGAAAATTAAAGTATATTTTTCTATAAATTATAATAAAAATTTCCAACTTTTGAAATGACTTTTAATATGCTATTCCTTTTCCCCTAATTTAAACTGAAATATATTTCAGTTTCATATATCTTGTTATTTGTAGTCACTTATATAACATTTGTTTGTAATGGATTCAAAACCTTTTGCCAATCTCCAAGATCAAATGGGATTGTGTAAGACACATTCCTTTAAACAATTAAGGAAAGATCAAATTTGGTGAACATACCGAAACCTCTATAATCCAAAATATATCAGTATTAATGGCTGAAAGAGTAAGATCATAATGAAAAGGCACTCTCACAATTTTTGTGGTGATATATGGGAGGCCGTAGTCAATAACTAACTAGTTTATTATGTAAAATGCTGCAGATGTATTTTGAGAGCACAAACACCGAACAACCAAATAAGTGCACATTTTTTTTTAAACATCTAAAAGAACAAAACTCGCATAAATAGTAAATGTAATACTAACACCATACCAGCTTGGTAAGAATAAACAACCAAAAGAACCTCACGAAAAAAACACAGTCTTTAAGAACAGGTAACAGTCGAAGAGCAACTTTTGCTTCCAAATGACATGGATTAATAAACATTCTCAAGAGAACAAGAAAATTGTGAATGTAATTGTAAATGTAATTGAAAACACGATAGGCGCATCCGTAGAGATTTCTAACGAGAAGCAATGAAGTAGCATTCATCTTGATATTTGCCATTTTATAAGTGGCATCTGAAACTTCTAATACATTCACTTCAAAAACAAACTTAGTTGCTTACAAAGCTCACATACTTTCTCGACAGCGGAAGCTTTGGGCAAATTACAGACAATGGGTATTAGTATGTGACGTGTACTTACTGAACGCTCTATTAGAAGTTGTTCAGATAAGTTAAGAGGCCAGATGACTTTAAGTGCTTGCATTTGTATTTCAATTTCAACCTAGAGGACAGGGGACTTAAATGTACGTTTTTCGTATAACTCTACAGTCTATGATGGACTAAGACCCAAGGAGTCATTATGCATATTTAACAGGGAATCTTCATAAAAGCCAAATAATATTCTATGCTTCTGGCAAATAGCGTTTTCGGTATGTCACGAGCTTAGCTACCTGTGTTGCAGAGGAACTGGATTCAAGTTTTCAGCCAAATACCAAGTGAAAAATAAAAAAGCATTTTTTTCTTATAGCTATGATGATTGCCTGTACAATGGTTGCAATAATTTATTTTCATGTCATCTTTAAGCAAATTGAAAACAACCACAAGAACTTATTTACCTGACATAACTCAATAAAAATTCGCTTGATCGTTCGTTGAACATACATGCAAATAACACTTGTATTAGGAAGCTTTTAAGTAAAATAAAAAATTATACTTCTATGAAGAAAACAATGCATGATGCGACCTCCAGCTTACTCGGTACGTGTGCAAGCTTTACCCCTCACATATAAGTTGTAAAAATGAATTCCTAACTTAACATGAAGTGGTCTTCATAATTAATCCTCATACTTACTACTACTCATACTAACACGAAGGCAACAAATAAGAACGATACAAATTAAACACGTTCATATATTCTCAGTTATAAGTGGAAAACACAAAGTAATTGAAGAGAAAGAACCTAAATTCAGTACACTAAATAAATTAAAACGTGCAAAAACCTACAGTCAAAAAGAGCCTTGTTTCACCAACGAAAATTGAAATAAATACGCAATATTTTATTAGAAATAATTTCTTGTACTGTTCAACATACTCATTTATTTATTTCTTTACATTTTCATCTAATGAATAAATCATAAACGTCCTATCCTAAAATTTCTGTACCTTTAACTCAATGCGAAACACCTTTTCAGGCCTTTTTGGGCTCTTCTGTAGGGCTTTCCTACGTCTGACCCCCCCCCCCCCCCCCACCCCCCCCCCCCCCCCCCCCACAACAACAGAAACAACAACAAAGTATTTTTTGGGCTTACTCCCCGAGTAAGCGAAAATACTACTTCCGAAACTAGACAAGGGCTCATAATTCCAGGAAGATCCTCGAGAGCAGTCTGTGAGCATCTGTTTCCCTCCGAGTGGGAAGCTTTGTAAGGTTATGAGATTATATAACAATATTCATAGGATTAATCTGGTTGATAATTATTGTGAATAGTCTGCATTCTGAGAAAGTTACATAAAATGATTTAATATTGGAACCGTTTGCTTAGAAAGTAAACTGACCAAAGTAAAGTTATTCCGTGGAAAATAACATTGGCTTTCTTATATATTTACATATATATAAACTACACCCACCAACACGTGCCACACACACACATACACACACACACACACACACGCACACACACACATATATATATATATATATATATATATATATATATATATATATATATACACGTTGTTTGTGAGAGAGAGAGAGAGAGTTTGAGAGAGAGAGAGAGAGAGAGAGAGAGAGAGAGATTCTATGAAAAAAAATATCCCACTGGACGACCATAATCCGGTCCGGTCAAGTTAAGGAAATAGGTACGAATCACTTGAAGTGGAAGAACCAGTAACCAACGCCACCTTTACGGAACAGTTCCCCGTTGGGTTTACCCGATGTCGTCATCGGTACGCCCGAAATTTTCCATCTACGCCGATGTCTCGGAGACAAAAAACTATTGCATTTTTTGTATTCATAATCGACAAAGGTGTAATTTGCACGAATAAAAGGTTTACATTATAGCAATGAAAACTTCTACGGACGTTTCACAGCGGTTATTTTTTAATAAGTTTTGAAATGGAGATTGTTGGCAACTCTCCCCGAAGAGACGGGTTTCGTATAAATGGAACGTCTCGATGCACAAAGGTGAACAGTCTTCCAGAATCCACAAAGGAAACAACACGTTTTATTCACCATGCAAAAGGTACGATTTCTATTAGAAATTTTGTTATATAAAACTCGCAAACATTCCTGCAACTGATAGTTTATGATGTGAAATTCAGTTGAAGTTAATCGTCTATGAATTTCACGAGTTCTCTCGTGTCCGTTTTAAAGAGTGTTAAAGTTTAAACCCAAATGAACATTGCACTTATAAAATCTTATGAATGAATGGACACAAGCATATGCTCATAATTCCTTACGTTGAATAATAAATATTCAGATATCTAAACGAAAAAAACACTGTTTTGAAGTACTGGCATTGCAAGTTATACAGATTCATGGCCATTCTCGACGTAGCCTAGTCTTCAATGTATAGAACCAAACTTGATAATCATTCAAAGATTCTTATATTTATTCCTTTGCTCCTTTTGCAGATCAGCGTTGCCCTGTTGGCGTTGGTTGCCCTTTTCGCCCTGATGGAGGTCACTGGAGCCCTGCCAGCACCCGAACCTAGCCGACGCTTCTTCTTTGGAGGTAGTCCCTATGGCTTCGGCGGTTACGGCTATAGACCCCACGGATTCGGCTTTGGCTACGGCGGATATGGCGGTGGCTTTGGAGGTTTTGGTGGTGGATTCGGTGGATTTGGAGGATTTTACGGTTGATAAATATCTTCCCTAAAGATATCTTATGATGAAGAATCATGGACAACAACCTTCTCTCTCTCAGAAACTCCTCTAACGTGCTTTAAAAATGTAGAATCTATATTCATATGAAATAAAACTCTATTTTCAAGCAAACTTTTAATACACCATTCTAATTCCTGCATCTGTCGAATCTTTACTTTTTTTTTAAAGATTCCAGAATTTGGGAATCTAGAATAACTACGAGATTTTCTTCTAGTAAGTAAATAAGATGATTGATAACGGCGAATATCAAAGGCTTTAGTGAACATCTAAAATGCCAGTTTCCCGTTTTCAGTGGACATTCCACTAAAGAAGTCCATATATTCCTAGTTACGGGACTGCTCCTTTTATAGTTATCCAACCTGAGGAAGAAATCACTCAGACAACAACCTTAGATGAACCCTTCAGAGGATTAAGAAAAGTGCTTTGCCAAATGTGATAAGGGCAATCTCTGTACTTTCGTCTACTAAAGTAGATGGGCGTAATCCTCCTTTGTTATAAGGAATAGATTCTTACATTAATTGGGTTGTTCTGGAGGCATCCGTCACCTTTTTTACTCCAATTTCAAGCGGAATGTGTGCGTCCCAAACAAGATGTAAAATGACGATTTTGATAGTACTATAGACGTTTCGTCCTTCAACTCTGATAGGAAAGCTTTGAGAATCAGCTCAGATGTCCTTAAGAAATTCAGTATTTTTTTTTAACGATTTATTTCATCCAGTTGGATTGAATAAAAGGGATTTGGTAAGTGGCAAATATCATGTTCCAGTGGTTGGAGTCATGATGATGGTAAAATAGTATATGTTATGCTGCATATGTATATTCATAAGCATTTATATGTCAGGTACACAGGTGTCATCTTTCCAAAAAAATGCATCGTATACTTCAATATTACAAATATTTACAAGTACTCAAACACAACAACTCTGCCTTAAAGGATAAATAAACAACTAAATCCATACCTTTTATTTACACCACGAGAATTTTCATTTTATTGATTACAGAAAGTGATTAAAGGTAAGCAAATTGAAATATCTCTGAACTTACCCGGACACTTAGTCAGTCAACTTTGTCACTTCGTGTGATGATTTTGTGTTTGAGGTTTTGAGAATAATAAAGAAACCAGTCGAGTTTCACGACATCACTTTTGGCCTCTGGCAGTAAGTTTACCGTTTGCCCCTTCATGTACAAAGGGGTTGCAAATGAATGAGATTTTTAATTCAATCATTTGAAATTAAATTTACCCATTTATCTTCATCTTTAGTGAGTATAGAAGGTTCAAAAGGAAATATACATTTGCTGTTCAATGGAGAATGTTTTCAACATTACATTTCTGCTATTTCATTCGTGCAGTACCACATTTGAATGTTCTGAGGATATTTTCGACAGCTAGAACAACCTCGTGCGTACAGAATTTGAAGATTAAAATACTTATTGAAATGATCAGGGGAAATCAGCTGAATTTGCATTATTTTACAGCTATTATTTTATGTCAATCATTTTCATCAGATGTTTTCTCGTGCATTCCCCTTTTTTTGACATCAGGGCAATGTACGCATAAAAGGGAATTTACGCGTCCGAAATGTGTTCAGTAAAACTTCATATTTAACTGATGGCGAGTTAACATATACCTATAAGGATTAACCTGGAATAGAAGTGAAGCAATAAACTTAAACACTATGTTTGCTGATAAAAGTACCTATACCCTTTTCCTTTTCCTGTAAAACTTTCATTTGTGCGTAACTCAAAGAAAGCTCATTTGCTCTTAATATATATGACATATTTTCTTCTTATAGTTCATGTTTTCATTTACTAGTATTTATTTGTCTCCTCTTCATAGTTTGGAAACAATTCCGTTTATTCATAAAAGTATCCGAGACTTTTCAGTCGAATGCGTAACTTTGTAACGAGGGAATCCTTCGTTCACGTTTCGTTTTCACATCAAGCTTCCATTTCTGCACAACTCTTTCCTTATAAATCTTTGTGTCATTTGTCTGTGCTGTTTGATGAAATCACTTCCACATTTCCGAGCAATATTGGGCCCTTGAGATGCTTAGAGTATTGTAACCTTTTTTCTTATTACAAAGAAAAAAATATACGCCTGCTGCTTATGAATCTTTTGATTTTATACATATATATATATATATATATATATATATATATATAATATATATATTGTCTTACATACTATAAAAATGATCTTTTATAAGATAAAGACAGAATTTTACTATGCATACACACACAAATATATTATATATATATATATATATATATATATATAGATATATATACATACATACATATATCTATATATATATATATATATATATATATATATATATATATAT
>NC_061091.1:33006436-33016436 GCF_015104395.2 Macrobrachium nipponense
TATTGCTTCCAAATGACATGGATTAATCGACTTACTCAAGATAATAAGAAAATGGTAAATGTAACTGAAAACACTTATGATTGTACTCCTTAGCTGAGATATTAAAACTCAAGACTTTAATGAATTTTATTATGCAATGGAAGGCGCATTGGTAAAAATTTCTAACGAAAAGATATGCAAAAGCGTTCTGCTTGCTTGCTATGTGTCATTTCATATACAGTTATTTTTTCATTAAAATAAATGTAATTTAATAATAACTTTTTCAAGTTTACTTTCTGCATGATTCGTTATGTTTCAATTAACAGTGAAGTGTGTTCCAAATGCAAGAGAGCTTTCACTATTCAACGTACCAACGCTCACCTAAGTGGGTTTGACGTTTGTGGTACCAAACTAAGTGGCATCTGAGACTCCTAATACATTCACTTTAAAAAAAGCTTCGTTGCTTACAAAACTCTCATACTTTCTCGACAGCGGAAGCTTTGGGCGAATTACAGACAGTGGGTAATAGTAAGTGACGTGTACTTACTGATCGCTATATTAGAAGATGTTCAGATAAGTTAAGAGGTCAGATGACTTTAAGTGCTTGCATTTGTATTTCAGTTTCAACCTAGAGGACCGGGGACTTAGATGTACGTTTTTCGCATAACTCTACAATCTATCATGGACTTAGACCCAAGGAGTCATGATGCATATTTAACAGGGAATATCCACAGAAGCCAAATAATATTCTATGCTTCTGGTATATAGCGTTTCCAGTAGGTAACGAGCTCAGCTACCTGTGTTGCAGAGGACCTGGATTCAGTTTTTCACCCAAATACAATGTGAAAAATTAAAAAGAAAGCTAAAGCATTTTCTCTTATATCTACGACGATTGTCTGTACACTGGTGTGCAATCGTTTACTTTCATGTCATCTTTAAGCAAATTGAATAAAACCACAAGAACTTATTTACTTGACATAACTCAACAAAACTTTGCTTGGTCGCTCGTTGAACATACATGCAAATAACACTTGTATTAGGAAGCATTTAAATAAAAAAAAAAATTCTTCTATGAACAGAGCAATGCATGATGCGACCTCCAGCTTACTCGGGACGTGTACAAGATTTACCCCTCACACATAAGTTGTAAACATTATATTTCTAACTTAACATGAAGTGATCTTCGTAATTAATACTCATACTTAGTACTACTCATACAAACAAAAAGGATCAAATAAAAGCGACACAAATTAAACGCATTCATAGATTCTCAGTTATAAGTGAAAATACAAAATAATCGAACAGAAAGAGCCTAAATTCAGTAAGCGAAATAAATCAAAATATACCAAAATCTACGGTCAATTAGAGCCTTGTTTCAATCACCGAAAATTGAAATTAATATGCTATATTCTTTTAGAAATAATTTTTCTGTACTATTCAACATACACATTATTTTTTTTTTTGTTTTTGTTTTTTTTTTGTTTTTTTTTTTTTTTTTAAAACAAAATTTTTTTTTTTTTCATTTCTAACGAATATATCATAGACAGCCTATCCTAAAAGTCCTGTAACTTCAACTCAATACAAAAATCCTTTTTCACGCCTTTATAGGCTCTTCCATAGGGCCTCCTCCCCATCCCCACCCCCCCCCTCACCCCACTCCATAACAACAGTAACAACAACAAAGTATTTATAGGCTTACTCCCGAGCAAGCGAAAATACTACTTCCGAAACTAGACAAGCGGCTCATAATTCCAGGAAGGCCCTCCAGACCAGCGCCTGTGACTATCTGTTCCCCTCCGAGTGGACGCCTTTATAAGGTCATAAGATTATATAACAAACTTCATAGGATTAATCTGGCGGAAGTTTATTGTGAACATTCTGCATTCTGGGAAAATCACAGAATGATCTAATATTGGAACCATTTACTTAGAAAGTAAACTGACAAAATAAAGAGTTACTCCGTGGAAAATAACATTGGTTTTTCTCATATATTTACATATATAAACACACTCACACACATATATATATGTGTGTGTGTGTATGTACGTATATGTGTGTTTGTGTGTGAGAGAGAGAGAGAGTGAGAGAGAGAGAGAAAAAAAAAAATCTAGGAAAAAAATATTCCACTGGACGACCATAATCCGGTCCGGTCAAGTTGAGGAAATAGGTATGAATCACTTGAAGCGGAAGAAAGGCCTTGATGAGGTAATGATAATCATTAGGAAGGAATGTGAGGAAGAAACAGTAACCAAAGCCACCTTTAGGGGACAGTTACCCGTTGGGTTTTGCCCGATGTCGTCATCGGTACGCCCGAAATTTTTCATCTACGCCGATGTCTCGGAGACAAAATAATATTGCGCATTATTGTATTCATAATCGACAAAGGTGTAATTTGCATGAATAAAAAATATTTCGTTGCAGCCATGAAAAGCTTCTATGGACGTTTTACAGCGGTTTCTTTTTAATAATATTAAAAATAGAGATCGTCGGCAACTCTCACGAAGAGACGGGTTTCGTATAAATGGAACGTCTCGATGCACGAAAGTGAACAGTCTACCAGAATAAACAAAGGAAACAGCACATCCTATTCACCATGCAAAAGGTACGATTTCTATTAGAAATTTTATTATATAAAGCTTGAAACATTCCTGCAACTGATAGAGTTTATGATGTGTAATTCAGTTGAAGTTAATCTTCTATGAATTTCACAAGTTCTCTCATGTCCGTTTTAAAGAGTGTTAAAGTTTAAATCCAAATGAACATTGCATTTATCAAATCTTATAAATGAATGGACACAAGCATATGCTCATAATTCCTAGCGTTGAATAATAAATATTCAGATATCTAAATGGAAAAAACACTGTTTTGAAGTACTGGCATTGCAAGTTATACAGATTCATGGCCATTCTCGACGTAGCCTAGTCTTCAATGTATAGAACCAAACTTGATAATCATTCAAAGATTCTTATATTTATTCCTTTGTTCCTTTTGCAGATCAGCGTTGCCCTGTTGGCGTTGGTGGCCCTTTTTGCCCTGATGGAGGTCACTGGAGCCCTGCCAGCACCCGAACCTAGCCGACGCTTCTTCTTTGGAGGTAGTCCCTACGGCTTCGGCGGTTACGGCTACAGACCCCACGGATTCGGCTTTGGCTACGGCGGATATGGCGGTGGCTTCGGAGGTTTTGGTGGTGGCTTCGGTGGATTTGGAGGATTTTACGGTTGATAAACATCTTCCTTAAAGATAACTTATGATGAAGAATCATGGACCACAACCTTATCTCTCTCAGAAACTCCTCCAAAGTGCTTTAAAAAATGTAGAATCTATATTTATTTCAAATAAAAGTCTCTATTTTCAAGGATACTTTTATTACACCTTCCTAATTTCAGCACCTGTCGAATCATTACTTTTTTTTTAAATGAGTCCAAAATTTGGGAATCTGGAATAACTATGAATTGTTCCTCCAGTAAATAAATAGAATGACCTTACCTGTATTTCATTTCATTATGTATACTATACATAATCTTTTTCATTACCATTATCATCACTGCTCACTTTGTAAACAACAAAACTGGGAGTGAAATGGCTAAGATCATTAATAACGGAGAATATCAAAGGCCTTAGTGAACATCTAAAATGGCAGTTTCTTGTTTTCAATGAATATTCCACTAAAGAAGTCCATAAATTCCTAGTTATGGGGCCCTTCTGTAGTTGTCCAACCTGAGGGAGAAATCACCCAGGCTACAGAAGTACTACATAAAATGCAACAACCTATGATGAACCCTTCAGAGGATCAAGAGAAGTCTCTGTACCTTCGTCTAGTATAATAGATGGGTGTAATCCCCCCTTGTTGTAAGGAATAGATTCTTACAATAACCGGGATGTTCTGGCTTCATTTTCACCTTTTTGTATTCCAATTTTAAGCGGGATGTATACGTCCCAAACAAGATGTAAAATGACGATTTTGATATCACTATAGACGTTTCGTCCTTCAACTCTGAAAGGAAAGCTTTGAGAATCATCCCAGTTGTACTTAAGAAATTTAATATTTCTTTTGAACGATTAGTTTCATCCAGTTGGACTGAATAAAAGGGATTTTCGTAAGTATCAAAAATCATGTTCCAGTGGCTGGAGTTATGATGATGATATGATTGTATATGTTGTGTTACATATGTATATTCATAAGCATTTATAAGTCAGGTACACAAGTGTCATCTTTCTAGAGAAACTGTACCATTTAGCTCAATATTACAAATATTTACAAGTACTCAAGCACGACTCTGCCGTTAGGGCATATTCAAATAAATCCATACCCTTTATTCACACCAAAGGAATTTTAATTTTATGGATTACACGAAGTGAATTAGGGTCATCAAAATGAAATATCTGTGAACTTTCACGGACACTTAGTCAGTCACCTTTGTCACTTCCTGTGATGGTTTAGTGTTTGAGGTTTTGAGAATAATAAGGAAACCAACCGAGTTTCACGACATCACTCTTGGCCTCTGGCAATAAGTTTAACATTTGCCCCTTCATGTACAAAGGGGTTGCCAGTAAGTGAGCCTTTTAATTCAATCAACTGAAATTAAATGTATCCATTTTTCTTGAGCGTTAGTAAGTATAGAAGGTTTAAAAGGAAATATACATTCGTTGTTCGATGGAGAATGTTTTCAACATTACATTTTTGCTATTTGATTCGTGCAGTATCAAATCTAAATGTTCTGAGGACATATTCGACAACTAGAACAACCTCGTGCCTATAGGCTTGAAGATTGATATACCTATTGAATTGAACAGGGGAAATCAGCTGAATTTACATTATATTAAAGCTATTATTTTATGTCAATTATTTTCGTCAGATATATCTTGTGCATTCCCCCTTTTGGCCATTAGGGAATTTACGCATCCGAAATGTTGTCAGTTAAACTTTATATACATATATATATACATATATATATATATATATATATATATATATATATATCTATATATATATATATATATATGTGTGTGTGTGTGTGTGTGTGTGTGTCTGTGTGTGTGTGTGTGTGTGTGTCAGTGTATAATATTAAATACATATAGAAATGTCCTTTTATGAGATGAAGGCAGCATATTACTACTCATATAAATAGTAAAAGTCAATAATCTCTTCAGCAAGTTTTCACAGATTTACATGAAGGTATTTAAATTTTGCGTCACCAGGTTCTGTATTTCATTTATTGCCTACATTCGGTCTTGGTGTGTCCGTATCAGCTTTTGTGAACCTATCATCAGGGGAAAGCAAGCCTGTGCCCCATACGAGATAAATAATGACGATTACGATAACATTCTCTAACCGCTTCGTGCTTCGGCTCTAACAGGTAGGTTTTGAGAATCAGTTCAGACGTACTACTTAGGAAATATAGGATTTTTTAAAACAATCACTGAATAAAAGCGATTTTGGCAACTGCCAAAGTTCATGTTTTAGTAGTTGGAAAGTTATGTGTATAGTACCTATGATGGAAAATATAACTTTATATGTTAAGTAAAATATAAATTCATAAGCATTCTAAGTTTGGAAATAGGTGTTGTATTTCCCAAGATGGTATTGTGTAGCACAATGATACAAATATTGACGAGGACTGAAAAAAAGAATAGAGTCAATACCCAACAATTCTGCCATACAGAAAAACTAAACGACAGCAATGGCATATCATAATTAATCCATACCTTGCACTGAAAACAATAGATTATTTTATGAACCATGGACCGTGAACTAAGTCATCAACTTGAAATGTGTATGAACTTACCCGGGCAGCTAGTCTTTGCACCTTTGTTGCTTCCTGGGAAGATGTGCTGTTTTGGTTGTTGAGAATAATAAAGAAACCAACACACGCCGAGTCTCATGACGTCACTTGGCCTCTGGCAATAAGTGTACCTAACGTCCCTTTATGCCCAAAGGTTGCCAAGTGATCTGAGATTTTTGATTCAGTTAGTAGAAATGAAATTCCAAAAGTCTTTTTCAGCATCAGTGAATTTTGAATATTTAGAAGGAAATATTCATATATTATTCTATACAGAATTTTTTTCAATATAGGAATGAAATTAGATGAAATTCACATTGCATTAAATTTTCCACTTCTCTGTTTTTGTGGTGTTAAGCTGAATGTTCTGATGATATACTCGACTACTGGAACATTTTCCCGAATTTAGGTGTGAAGGTTAAAATCCTTATTGAAATAATAGAGTGGAATCACTTAAGATTATATTATTTTACAACCATTATTTCGTGTCAGTAGGTTTCATTAGATATATTCTCGTGCATCCCTGCTTTTTTTACTTTTGGCTAATGTGAGCATAAAAGGGAATTTACGCATCCAAAATATGTCCAGTAACACTTTATATTCAACTGATGACGTAAAAAGAGAGACCTTTGAAGATTAGATGGGAAAGACTTCTACCAATAAATATGATATAGTATTTGCCAGTAAAAAGGAGAGCTACCACTTTTCTTCTCCGTAAAACCCCTTTTTCATGTGTAAGTCACAGAAACATCCATTATTTTCTCTATGCTTGACCTGTTCTTTACGGATGTCATGCTCTCAGTTACCTATTTTTATTCCTTTCTTCTAAATTTTCAGACAATTCCGTTCTTCCATCAAAGCATCAGGGATGCTTCAGTCTAAGACATACTCTTATACCAAGGTAATCTGCAACATACTTTGCATTCTTATTTAAACTTTATGTTCGTCATATTATTCTTATCCCAACTCTTACACTATCAGCCATCCTGACGTTTGTCTGCACTGTTTGGTGAAATCTCTTACAGGCAACGTTCTAAGCAAAACAACGCGTGATCCGACCTCCAGCTTACTCAGGGCACGTGCTAAATTTTGCGGTCAAATAGCACGCTTTTTCACCAACGAAAATTAAAATAAGTACGTTATATTTTATGAGAAATAATTGTCCTGTAGTGTTTGCCACGCACATTATTTATTTTTTACATTTTCACTGTCATAAAGGATTCATAAATATCCTATCCTAAAATTGCTGTATTTTTAACTCTATTTGAAATACCTTTTTCAGACCTTTTAAGCTCCTCCATAGGGCTTGCCTAACACACCGTCCAAAAACAAAAACCACAGCAACAAAGTATTTGTAGGCTTATCTCCCGAGTACGCAAAAACGCAAATTTGGTCGGTGAAATGCTTATAAATTTTCTTATCTTTACATTACGACAAAAGGTAACATCTCTTCTCACGTATCTGCGGCTAACCGTACCATAATTCATCAACCAACTTCAAGATAAATCACTTCTTTTCTGGTTCACAAGTGCCAAACGACTTTAATGACGTGAAGATTTCCTTTTCTTCTCATTTCTATGTTCCCCGAAACTACTTTTCCAAAACCCTTAAAATAGGTCTAATTAACCGGTATTCTAGCGACATTCAGGCGAGGTATGGACCCGGTAACTACTACATCGAAGTTCCGATGCCCCCGGACTTCCAATGAGTCACAGGCTAACAGTATCAGTCGCAGAAAGAGAAGATTCTTTCACATAGCAGGCAGGGAAGGGCGAGGGGCTGGGGGCCATGAGCTAAGATGGACGCTGCTAAAACTTGCCAGAACGTTTTGCAACGGGTTTTACCCCGGTCTTCCCTCGCTTACGCTTAGATTTTTTCTTACCCTTTGAAATACCTACGCTGCATTTTAAAAATAATCTTATCAATAAGAAAAAGAATAATATGAATGTTATTAGCTTTAGGTGACCGCTATTTATATAAGTTTTGACTGTTTTTCAATTCATCTACACACCTCTCTTCTTAATCCAGGTTCAAATTAGATCGTTGGCAACTTTCCGCTCCAGAACTAGTATCCCATAAATAGCAGGTAGCAAGGCTCACTGACATACTCTTCCAGACAGCGAAGAAAGAAGCAGACCTCTATTCACCATGAAAACTGTAAGTATAAACTTAGGTACTTTATAATATAAGGGCACAAAACCATTCTAAGATGCCTAGAAAATAAACGAATAATTTTATATATATATATATATATATATATATATATATATATATATGTAGTATGATATATATATACATATATATATATATATATATATATATATATCTATGATATTATATATATACATATATATATATATATATATATATATATATATATATATATACACATATATATATATATATATATATATACTATATATATATATATATATATATATATATATATATATATAAAGCAATAGATAGTCACAAACAATAACTTCTTTGTAATACATACTATGTAACCGCAGCAAATTAAGATCCTTTTTTCCTTTTATATGTCTACCATATGACTTATAACGTTACTTCGGTTGGTAATTATATATGATAATAACTTTGGTTAGTACTCTGGCACTATATTATCCTTATCCCTTCTTTTTCAAAACTACAGTGCAGTGCACTAACTCAAGCGTCAAATAGAGACTTTGCAAACTGATTGATTTTTATTCCAATTAAAGATCAGTGTTGCCCTGTTGGTAGTGGTGGCCCTTTTTGCCCTGATGGAGGTCACTGGAGCCCTGCCAGCACCCGAACCTAGCCGACGCTTCTTCTTTGGAGGAAGTCCCTATGGCTTCGGCGGTTATGGCTATAGACCCCACGGATTCGGCTTTGGCTACGGCGGATACGGCGGTGGCTTTGGAGGCTTCGGTGGTGGATTTGGTGGATACGGTGGTGGTTTCTTCGGTTGATAAACATCTTGTCTTTCATGACGATACCGGAATTTCGAACATCAGTTGCCTCCATGAACAACATTTTGGTTGAAAATCATTAGACTGAAAGAATTATGCTAGTGAAAACAAAAAGTATATTTTTCTATAAATTATAATAAAAATTTCCAACTTTTAAAATGACTTTTAGTATGTTATTCCTTTTCCTCCAGTGTAATCTGAAATATATTTCAGTTTCATATGTCTAGTTATTTGTAGTCATTTAAATAACATTTGTTGGTAATGGATTCAAAACCTTTTGCCAAACTTCACGATCAAATGGGATTGTGTAATATGCATCCTTAAAATAATTAAGAAAAGATGAAACTTGGTGAACATACCGAAAACTCTATAACCCAAAATATTCGGTGCTAACGGCTGAAAGAGTTAGATCATAATGAAAAGGCACTCTTACAATTTTTGTGGTGATATATGGGAGGCCATAGTCAATAACTAACTGGCTTATTATGTAATGTTATGCAGATGTATTTGAGAGCACAAACAGCGAACGACAAAATAAGTGTACATTTTTTAAACATCTATAAGAGCAAAAGTCGCATTAACAGTAAATGTAATATCAACACCAATCAACTTGGTAAGAATAAACAAGCAAAAAGACCTCACAAAGTGATCTTTAAAATCAAGAGGATGTGATGAGGCAAAATAAAAAAGAATAATAAAAAAGCCTTCCTGTGGTGGAAAATAATTGTAAATATCCAAATAAAAAAAATAAAAAAAAAAACTCAAGAACATGTAACAGACGAAGAAACATTTGAAACCTTTTCCCATTGTTACTCCACGCAAAATTTACTTCCAATAGACTTTCTGAAGAGAACAAGAAAATGGTAATTATAATTGAAAACACTTATGATTGTGCTCTTCAGCAGAGATATTAAAACTCAAGGCCTTGATGCTTTGGTCACCACGTAACGTAAAACCGCGTCAATGAGGTGTCTATGATGAACAACGTTCCATCAACTGAATGAAACAAGGGAATTCTGACCCCCATATACTACACACAATTATTTTGATAATGGTATTGATTCTTCATAGCCTCGGTTTCTATATTCCAGTGGTCATTTCTTCCAGAATAATTTCCATGACTACATTTGTCATAACTGGAGCAAGGTGACTGGATTCTAACATGTTGTTTAAAATTGCAAGAACTTAGTAAAAAGAAAAACACTGCTAATTCTTCACTACTGGAAAAATGGTAGGTTCGTTATCGATAATGCATGTTTTCTACAATTTTTTTTCTTACAGCATGTCGTG
>NC_061091.1:33021436-33026223 GCF_015104395.2 Macrobrachium nipponense
ATCATTATTTTTATATAAAAATCTAAATGGAGTAAAGTATCGAAGGCAATTAATCTTGGCTTAAATATGAATAACTCTGGTGAATATACATAAAAAAAGATTCTCTAGTTTTCAATGAACACTCAAAGAATGCTGCCCATAAAGTCCTTGGTATTCCGACTCCGCTCCTTCTGCAGTTACCTGACCTGACAGAGAAATCACTCAGGCTACAGAAGTCCATAGAATGCACGGACCTAAGATCAGCCCTTCAGTAGGATAACCTCTTTACTTTCATCTTGAATAGCAGATGGGCGAAATTCCTCCCGATATTAAGGAATAAAATCTTTCAAGTATTGGATCGCTTCGGACATGTCTGAATGGTTGTTTTCCCCCAAACACAGCATTACACTTGTAAAATCTATATGAATGAATGTACACACCCTCTCTCTCTCTCTCTCTCTCTCTCTCTCTCTCTTTCTCTCTTTCGCCTCCACATCACCTTATTGTACACCTGTCTTCATGGAAAAGATGCACCCAGTACAAGATACGAAATGACGGTTATAGTACAACTTTTTAAACGATTTGTCCAACTTCTACCGGAAAGCTTAGCCGAGCAGCTCAGAAGTGTTAAGAGAGCAGATTTTTAAAAAAGATTCTTTAATGCAATCCAGCTGAATGAAAGAAATTTTGTTTACCGGCTAAAATCATGTAAATATAATTCCCTATATTATGTTACGTCATGTATATATATTCATACGCTTGTATAAGTTTGGAAAATAGGTGTTGTCTTTCTTAAAGAGTATTATAAATATTTACAAGATCTACAGTAAAAACAAACTCACAGCATAACTTCTCTTTGTACTGCAAAGTTCAACAACAACAACTGGAGACATTTCATCCAAAAAATACATTCTTTTTATTAACAGGAAAAAAAATCTTCATTTCAGAAATTGCAGTGTGAATAATGGTTGTCAACTTAAAATATCTTTGAACTTACCCGGATGGTAAGTCAGTATACCTACGTTATTCCTGAGATGATGTTCTATGGTGGGTTGCTGAGAATAATAAAGAAACCAATACACACCTAGTCGCAGGATGTCATTTGGCCTCTGGTAATTGGTTTACCTTTTGCCCCTTCACGTGTAAAAGGTTGCCAATGTCTATTTGAGGTTTTCCATTCAGTCATTTAAAATCAAATTTTATATTTCGTCCTGCGCATTAAGGACATGGCAGGCTTAGAAGTAAATCGCCTTCTATCATCATGTGGATATAGTTTTTAATAAATAAAAGGAAATTTCATTTCCATTACTCAATTCCTACAGCTTGATGTTCCGGGATTATATTCTACTGCTAGAATAACCTACTGGCTAAAAGTTTCAATGGAAAAATAGTTGCAGAATTAACTTACGGAATTACCCATGATTACACTGTTTTCCAGCTTACTTTTTTATGTAAACAATTTTATCAGATATGTTTATCATTAAAAAGAAGTTAGTTATAAAAAGAACCAGGCATCCAACATTTGTTCAGTAAAAATTTATATCTTTATGCTAACGTAATAAGAGACATCTGCCGAAATTATCTTTAAAAGAATGTAAGCATAAACTGATATGATATATTTACAAATAAAAAATATATACATAATTTTTCTCTCCTTAAAAGTATCTCAATTCATAAATATTTCAAAAAGCAATTATTTCCATATATTCATCTGATCCTTCCAGAGGTTAAATTCTTAGCTATCTATGATTGATTCTTTCATTTTCATGTAACATTTTCAAACCATTCCATTCATCAGTAAGAGTAAGACAGATGTCGCAGTCTAAGATGTACCTGTATGATAAATTAATCCTCCACCCTTTGCTAATCCTTTGCATTCTAAATCAACTTCATGTTTACCGTATTGTTCCTGTACAACATTTGCCCCGTTAAGCCTTCTTTCATTTGTCTCCATTGCTTTAGCGAATCAATATCAGACACCTCTTCAAACAAGGGAAAGAATATCTTGCCTGTGAAGTGCTTAGAGCTGTCCCTTTCGACTCTTGACTTATTACTACAATGAACCAAACCTTGTAGCCAAGTCTCAACTGCTAATCTTGTAATATATATATATATATATATATATATATATATATATATAGATATATACATATATGTATATATATATATATGTATATATATATATATATATGTATATATATATACTATATATATATATATATATATTATAAGATTAGCAGTTGAGACTTGGCTACAAGGTTTGGTTCATTGTAATAAGTCAAGAGTCGTAAGGGACAGCTCTAAGCACTTCACAGGCAAGATATTCTTTCCCTTGTTTGGAGAGGTGTCTGATATATATATATATATAATATATATATATATATATATATATATATATATATAATATATATACATACATATATATATATATATATATATATATATATATATATATATATATATATATATATACTTCCTTTAATTCTCTATAATCGACTCCACAAGTTTTCAGAGATTCACAAGAAGGTATTCAACTTCTGCATCAACAAGTTCTGCTTTTATTTTGTAATATTCATTCGTTAAAAAAACTGAAATAGTACGATATCTCATCATCATACCCGCGCCTCTCTTCAATTTCGTCTTCTTTTCTTTTGCCAAACACAAAAACTTATTTTAAACACATTTTTCAATTATTGTTTTTATGTTTTTGTCAAAATATCCATCTTTTCTGAAACGAAGAATTCTGTATTTTGTTTAATTTTTACCAGTTACCAACAAGCACTTCTCCAAAATCCCTAAAGTAACTATCGTCTTGTTTACATGCGAAGTATGGATCTGAAAACCCCATCAAAGTTCCAATGCCCCCGGCCATTCCTTGACTCAGACTTAGAGTATCAGTCGACAAAAAAAGAACTTCTATCATATGGGAGGCAGAGGGGGAGGGAGCTGCGATGGACTTTGCCAAAACTTGCTAGGAAGTTTTGTAACGGGTTTTACCCCTGGTCTTCCCTCAGTTTCGCTAAGAATTTTTCCTTGTCATTTGATTTACCGAGAAGATAATTATTACAGTTATAATAACCGTGCCAATAAGGCAGAAGAATAATATGGTCATTAATGGCATTTGATGAAGATTGTCGATTTTAGATGCAAAAGTCTTTCAAGGTTTTCTACGCAGACCGTTTGACAATCAATTTCAAAATAGATCGTTGGTAACTCTCCACACTGGAATGAGCCACCTATAAAAGGAAGGTCGCAAGGCACATTGACCCTACGGGCCGAACAAGGGAAAGGCCCGTGCCAACAAGAAGTGTTGGCTTAATACAACAACAACAACAACAAGCACATTGACATACACTTCCAGATTAAGCTAAGGAAGAAGCTCAACTCCTTTTCACGATGAAAACTGTAAGTACGAAGGAAAGAATTTTATCATTTAAAGACATAAAAGATTCTAAACTTAGTGAAGAAATGAAGCACATAACAAACAATAACTTACTTCAAAATGTACAAACAAACTGTGATCTCCACATTCCATATAACTGTAATAAATTAAGATCTATTTTCCTTTTCACTTATAGATCATGTACTTGTAATTTCTATTTGTAACTATTGATGTTACTTACGTTGGTTAGCCTTTTACTTTATATTATCATTATTCATTCTCATTCACTAGTACAGTGCAATGAACTAACTAGAATCTAAATGAAATTTAGTGAATTAACTTCCTTGATTCCCTTTGCAGATCAGCGTTGCCCTGTTGGCGTTGGTGGCCCTTTTTGCCCTGATGGAGGTCACTGGAGCCCTGCCAGCACCCGAACCTAGCTGACGCCACTTCTTTGGAGGTAGTCCCTATGGCTTCGGCGGTTACGGTTATAGACCCCACGGATTCGGCTATGGCTACGGCGGATACGGCGGATACGGCGGTGGTTTTGGAGGCTTTGGAGGTGGATTTGGTGGATATGGTGGTGGATTCTTCGGTTGATAAACATCTTTTCTTCCATGAAGATACCGGAGGTTGGAACGTCAATGACCTCCATGAATTGTTTAATGTTCGAAAATATTAAGAAAGGCCGATTTATCAAAAGAAAATATGAGAGTTTATTTTTCTAAGAACTATAATAAATTTTATTTTTATAAAAATAACTTTTGATATTTTGTTCCTCTTCCTATGATGCAAACTGAACAAACTCAGTTTGAAATGTGTATTACATTATTTAACATTTGTTGGCAATAGATTCTAAAGCACCATGGAATCTTCTCTTTGAAGTGGATCTGTGTTAAACACATTATCTAAATCTTATAAGATAAAGTTCAAAATTGCCGAAGATATCATAAACTTCGTAACAAGTATTACAAAGAATGAATATCAGGTTTATAACATAAAAGGTCATCACGCTCACAATTCTTATTTATGATATATGGGAAGTTCTTTGTCCACAAATAAATAGGTAAAACTATGAACATGTGTTTTGTGCAACAGCAAAAGGGAGGTAGCTTTGTTGACGAAATGAAGGACTGCGTCTTCACTTACTGATATATGTTTCAGATCATATCTTGCATATTTTGCTGTCAAAACACGTTGCAGGGTCGATGTTCAACTGTAAATCCCCAGAAATAACTGAGAGCTTAAACACTTTGCAACAAAATAACTTAAAGTTTTCAGGTTGAATATAACGAAAAACTAGCGAACATTTCAATTTGTAATTTACCATCTGAATTACACCAGCTTAATAAGGGAGAAATAACCCTGAAGGCTGATATGCGAAAATGCTTCAGTCGTCAAGAGGATATATGATAAAGCAGGTTGC
>NC_061091.1:33026723-33044223 GCF_015104395.2 Macrobrachium nipponense
GCAACCTGCTTTATCATATATCCTCTTGACGACTGAAGCATTTTCGCATATCAGCCTTCAAGGGCCGGGTTAGTCTCCTTTATTAACCCAATAACCGTTTTCTATGGAAAGCAGGTTTGGTGCCCCAGCTGTCAGCTAAGAGTGCGGGCAGCAAAAATTTACGCTACCCAGATTGTCAGCAAAAAGTAAAAAGACAACATGGCAACTGCCCTCCGTGTGCGCTATCTTTTAAATGCAGGGGGGCTACATTAGCTTATTTTCAGTTTCTGTATCTTATTCCATATATTCAACTCATGATAAGTGCAGTAACATACATACGGCGGTTCCCTTTAAGCACTGTCACATATTTATATGTCTGCTCTTTCCAGCCATGAAATAATAATAATAATAATTCATACTTGGGTATAGGATTATCATTCTCTTAGACCAGACACACGTGCATTGTTTCATGTAAGGAAGTTTATTCGTTGTACATAAAACCTTTTCTTTTGTCGCTCTAGAATTTATAAATAATAGGATACAACAATTGGCCATTCGAATTATTGTTAATACTAATCATCAGATTTTTTTTCTGACAAGCCATGATAATCGTATGCTAATAAGAAAATTTGTTCGAAAAGATTCGCATATTGTAGTCCGTTATAATCAAGTCTTTGGGCCTAAAGCCTAGTTTGTTATGAATTCTACATCATCCACGATGCATGTCCGTTTGGACGGAAAAAAAAAAATAAAATAAAAGTAAACTGTATAGAATTTGTCTAGTGATATATATATATATATATATAATATATATATATATATATATATATAGATAGATAGAGAATAGATAGATAGATAGATGATAGATAAGATAGATAGATAGATAATATATATAATATTATAGATATCTATCTATATCTATATATCTATCTATATATATATATATCTATATGTCTATCTATCTATCTATCTATCTATCTATATATCTATATATATACTATATATATATATATATATATATATATATATATATATATATATATATATAATATATCAGAGAGAGACAGACAGACAGACAGAGAGAGAGAGAGAGAGAGAGAGAGAGAGAGAGAGAGAGAGAGAGAGAGAGAGCCATATCCAAGGTAATGATCAGTTGTTGCTATTTGTTGTCATCTCTTCGTTCCTTCCACCTGCATCGAGTTTGGTGGGTGGAACCCCATTCGAACATTAGTAAGAGAATGGTTGCCTCGGATTATCCCTAGTCTTTTGACCTATTCCAATTCCTTGTTTCATGAGCAATGGCGGATTTAGTGATCTCCCTTTTGTACAGGCAAACGAATTTTACTTTCCCCGTGACATTTGACCGTCGACAAGGGAATTCCGAACTGGCCATCATCAATGAAAGAAGGAACTGGAATCTTTGAAAAGGACTCGTTATAATTCCAAACCCTCATGCCAAGCGCATCAAATTCGTCACGGGTGGGAGGTAACGGGAGCAGTAAACAAAAATAACCAATCATTTCGTTCAATATCAACTAAGTCGCTATCGTACAAATTTCTGTATTCGCCAGTTATCCCTATCATAGTCAAACAAAATGACCATGCACATGTAGTGCGTTTTAGACGTTGCCACTTTCCCGGATTTGATTCATAAAACCTTGACCTAAGCTTGGATGTCGTGTAGATGCGGCACCACCCTGCCACACCTTTCCATGCTAGGTTCTGGTATCTAACCATGAAGACGTAAAATTGTCTGAAATCTGAAGAATTGAAATCATTTAGTAAACTGCTTTGATAAAAAAAAGTAGTGCGAAGATAATCTAGTTTCTAATCACCTAAATAAATCATACTAACTCCCAATGTCTAGCCCAGACTCACCGATGAAAATAAATGAAACAGTGCGATAAGAAAAAAAAAAACTGTTATTGGTTCCTCAAGTGATGGCAGATTAACTCGGCCTTGTCCGGAACGGCCTCTTTCTTCTGGATAGTCCTGGGGAGGGATAAGTAGGATTTTATGACCGGATTAAAGAACCGCGAATTGTGGGTAGAAGTTTGGAAAGCGTAGCTAATGACACCCATATGTGTACAGTGTTTCTGTGTGCACTATAAGTCATATTTATATACATGACACTCATCATACTCATATATATATATTGTTCTTTTTTCTGTAGTGTTGTTAGAGTTCTCTAACGTTATTTTTTATCATTGTCAAAATTGCTATGTTTGAATTTCTGTATATGGCATCAGTGTTCAAAGGAGCGTAAAGCAGAATACAAAGAAAAGTTCTCTCTCTCTCTCTCTCTCTCTCTCTCTCTCTCTCTCTCTACACGACTAGACTCAAGGGTAATTTGATTAAGAAAATGGTGATAGAGATAATTTCATCATCTGTTTTTATAGATTTTCCTTTATCGATGTAATGAAACTGCCACCGTTGTCAAATACGAAATCTTAGGACCGGAAATTACTGGCAACCCTTTCCGAATCATTACACATATTCATACTTTATTATCTTTACCTTGTTTACCCTCTGTTTCGTTTTCATCACTATAACTGTCGGATGAATTTTCAGCAATGTTTGTTGTGTAAGAATTTTGTACATAACTTTCGTTTAGAATATGGTACTGGTGCATTGTTTCATAAATGAAAGTTTGCGCGTTCTACATCTAACATCTTGTTCTGTAACGTTCCAGTACATTTTTTTTATATTTCAGTGGGAAAAATGTCAATAAATTACAATTACGTACTTATCGTTTTTCATTTGCGCTAGAGCTGGAAAGGAAACAGAAGAAAACAACCCACGACCGATGGTAAGTTGGCTTAGAAGGATTATAGCCCCTCTACCCCTTGCGTTGAAAGACCAAAATTCCGTGTAAATGAACGACCAGCCAGCAGCGTGTTGTCTCGCTACATAGCGACTCCGCCAAGTGATTGGCGAATTCCCGCATTAGATATAGAAAATCAGGAAAATTATGATAAAAGGGTTCGGGAGGAAGTGTTTTGTTTGGATAAGGTCGACAACACTTCCTCGGACCTAGAGAAGAATACATTGAGAGAGGATTTCTACCTTTAAAAGAAAGGCAAGGCAAAAATAAAATCAATCGTATATAATACGTACTAAACGTTTGCAATGTTGAAAACATCCGCTCCCCGTATATATATGTTACTAACGGCTCAGTAGCGTTGGGCGTGCTACGTTAATATATACGTACTAAACGGTTAAAGGGTTAAGCTGGTGTAACTTTCAGATGGTAAATTACAAATTGAAATGTTCGCTAGTTTTTCGTTATATTCAACCTGAAAACTTTAAGTTATTTTGTTGCAAAGTGTTTAAGCTCTCAGTTATTTCTGGGGATTTACAGTTGAAAGCATCGACCCTGCAAGCGTGTTTTAGACAGCAAAATATGCAAGATATGATCTGAAACATATATCAGTAAGTGAAGACGCAGTCCTTCATTTCGTCAACAAAGCTACCTCCCTTTTCTGTTGCCACAAAACACATGTTCATAGTTTACCTATTTATTGTGGACAAAGAACTCCCATATATCATAAAAAATTGTGAGCGTGATGACCTTTTATGTTATAAACCTGATATTCATTCCTTTGTAATACTTGTTACGAAGTTTATGATATCTTCGGCAATTTTGAACTTTATCTTATTGATTTAGATAATGTGTTTAACACAGATCCACTTCAAAGAGAAGATTCCATGGTGCTTTAGAATCTATTGCCAACAAATGTTAAATAATGTAATACACATTTCAAACTGAGTTTGTTCAGTTTGCATCATAGGAAGAGGAACAAAATATCAAAAGTTATTTTAATAAAAATAAAATTTATTATAGTTCTTAGAAAAATAAACTCTCATATTTTCTTTTGATAAATCGGCCTCCTTTCTTAATATTTTCGAACATTAAACAATTCATGGAGTCATTGACGTTCCAACTCCGGTATCTTCATGGAAGAAAAGATGTTTATCAACCGAAGAATCCACCACCATATCCACCAAATCCACCTCCAAAGCCTCCAAAAACCACCAGCCGTATCCGCCGTATCCGCCGTAGCCATAGCCGAATCCGTGGGGGTCTATAACCGTAACCGCCGAAGCCATAGGGACTACCTCCAAAGAAGTGGCGTCAGCTAGGTTCGGGTGCTGGCAGGGCTCCAGTGACCTCCATCAGGGCAAAAAGGGCCACCAACGCCAACAGGGCAACGCTGATCTGCAAAGGGAATCAAGGAAGTTAATTCACTAAATTTCATTTAGATTCTAGTTAGTTCATTGCACTGTACTAGTGAATGAGAATGAATAATGATAATATAAAGTAAAAGGCTAACCAACGTAAGTAACATCAATAGTTACAAATAGAAATTACAAGTACATGATCTATAAGTGAAAAGGAAAATAGATCTTAATTTATTACAGTTATATGGAATGTGGAGATCACAGTTTGTTTGTACATTTTGAAGTAAGTTATTGTTTGTTATGTGCTTCATTTCTTCACTAAGTTTAGAATCTTTTATGTCTTTAAATGATAAAATTCTTTCCTTCGTACTTACAGTTTTCATCGTGAAAAGGAGTTGAGCTTCTTCCTTAGCTTAATCTGGAAGTGTATGTCAATGTGCTTGTTGTTGTTGTTGTTGTATTAAGCCAACACTTCTTGTTGGCACGGGCCTTTCCCTTGTTCGGCCCGTAGGGTCAATGTGCCTTGCGACCTTCCTTTTATAGGTGGCTCATTCCAGTGTGGAGAGTTACCAACGATCTATTTTGAAATTGAATTGTCAAACGGTTTGCGTAGAAAACCTTGAAAGACTTTTGCATCTAAAATCGACAATCTTCATCAAATGCCATTAATGACCATATTATTCTTCTGCCTTATTGGCACGGTTATTATAACTGTAATAATTATCTTCTCGGTAAATCAAATGACAAGGAAAAATTCTTAGCGAAACTGAGGGAAGACCGGGGTAAAACCCGTTACAAAACTTCCTAGCAAGTTTTGGCAAAGTCCATCGCAGCTCCCTCCCCCTCCCATATGATAGAAGTTCTTTTTTTGTCGACTGATACTCTAAGTCTGAGTCAAGGAATGGCCGGGGGCATTGGAACTTTAAAAAGATGGGGTTTTCAGATCCATACTTCGCATGTAAACAAGACGATAGTTACTTTAGGGATTTTGGAGAAGTGCTTGTTGGTAACTGGTAAAAATTAAACAAAATACAGAATTCTTCGTTTCAGAAAAGATGGATATTTTGACAAAAACATAAAAAACAATAAGGAAGTAATAAACATAATTGAAAAATGTGTTTAAAATAAGTTTTTGTGTTTGACAAAAGAAAAGAAGACGAAATTGAAGAGAGGCGCCGGTATGATGATGAGATATCGTAATATTTCATTTTTTTAACGAATGAATATTACAAAATAAAAGCAGGCCTTGTTGATGCAGAAGTTGAATACCTTCTTGGAATCTCTGAAAACTTGTGGAGTCGATTATAGAGAATTAAAGGAATGTATATATGTATATATATATATATATATAATATATATATATGTATATATATATATAGAGTATATATATATATATATATGTATGTATATATATAATATATATATATATATATATATATATATATATATATATCATATCCCAGACACCTCTCCAAACAAGGAAAGAATATCTTGCCTGTGAAGTGCTTAGAGCTGTCCCTTACGACTCTTGACTTATTACAATGAACCAAACTTGTAGCCAAGTCTCAACTGCTAATCTTATAATATATATATATATATAATATATATATATATATATATATATATATATGTATATATAATATACTATATATATATATATTATATACATATATATATATACATATATGATATATATATATATATATATATATACTATATATATATATATATATATATATATATTACAAGATTAGCAGTTGAGACTTGGCTACAAGGTTTGGTCATTGTAGTAATAAGTCAAGAGTCGAAAGGGACAGCTCTAAGCACTTCACAGGCAAGATATTCTTTCCCTTGTTTGGAGAGGTGTCTGATATATATATATATATATATATATATATATATATATATATATATATATATATACATATATATATATATACATATATATATATATATATATATATATATATATATATATATACATTCTTTAATTCTCTATAATCGACTCCACAAGTTTTCAGAGATTCACAAGAAGGTATTCAACTTCTGCATCAACAAGTTCTGCTTTTATTTTGTAATATTCATTCGTTAAAAAAAACTGAAATAGTACGATATCTCATAATTTCGGCAGATGTCTCTTATTACGTTAGCATAAAGATATAAATTTTACTGAACAAATGTTGGATGCCTGGTTCTTTTTGTATAAACTAACTTCTTTTTAATGATAAACATATCTGATAAAATTGTTTACATAAAAAAGTAAGCTGGAAAACAGTGTAATCATGGGTAATTCCGTAAGTTAATTCTGCAACTATTTTTCCATTGAAACTTTTAGCCAGTAGGTTATTCTAGCAGTAGAATATAATCCCGGAACATCAAGCTGTAGGAATTGAGTAATGAAATGAAATTTCCTCCTTTTTTATTTATTAAAAAAAAAATTTATCCACATGATGATAGAAGGCGATTTACTTCTAAGCCTGCCATGTCCTTAATGCGCAGGACGAAATATAAAATTTGATTTTAAATGACTGAATGGAAAACCATCAAAATAGACATTGGCAAACCTTTTACACGTGAAGGGGCAAAAAGGTAAAACCAATTACCAGAGGCCAAATGACATCCTGCGACTAGGTGTGTATTGGTTTCTTTATTATTCTCAGCAACCCACCATAGAACATCATCTCAGGAAATAACGTAGGTATACTGACTTACCATCCGGGTAAGTTCAAAGATATTTTAAGTTGACAACCATTATTCACACTGCAATTTCTGAAATGAAGATTTTTTTTCCTGTTAATAAAAAGAATGTATTTTTTGGATGAAATGTCTCCAGTTGTTGTTGTTGAACTTTGCAGTACAAAGAGAAGTTATGCTGTGAGTTTGTTTTACTGTAGATCTTGTAAATATTTATAATACTCTTTAAGAAAGACAACACCTATTTTCCAAACTTATACAAGCGTATGAATATATATACATACGTAACATAATATAGGGAATTATATTTACATGATTTTAGCCGGTAAACAAAATTTCTTTCATTCAGCTGGATTGCATTAAAGAATCTTTTTTAAAAATCTGCTCTCTTAACACTTCTGAGCTGCTCGGCTAAGCTTTCCGGTTGGAGTTGTACAAATCAAGTTAAAAAGTTGTATTATAACCGTCATTTCATGTCTTGTACTGGGCGCATCTTTTCCATGAAGACAGGTGTACAATAAGGTGATGTGGAGGCGAAAGAGAGAGAGAGAGAGAGGAGAGAGAGGAGAGAGAGAGCGAGAGAGAGAGAGAGAGACGAGAGTGGGTGACATTCATTCATATAGATTTTACAAGTGTAATGCTGTGTTTGGGGGAAAACAACCATTCAGACATGTCCGAAGCGATCCAATACTTGAAAGATTTTATTCCTTAATATCGGGAGGAATTTCGCCCATCTGCTATTCAAGATGAAAGTAAAGAGGTTATCCTACTGAAGGGCTGATCTTAGGTCGGTGCATTCTATGGACTTCTGTAGCCTGAGTGATTTCTCTGTCAGGTCAGGTAACTGCAGAAGGAGCGGAGCCGGAATACCAAGGAAGGACTTTATGGGCAGCATTCTTTGAGTGTTCATTGCAAAACTAGAGAATCTTTTTTTATGTATATTCACCAGAGTTATTCATATTTAAGCCAAGATTAATTGCCTTCGATACTTTACTCCATTTCAGATTTTTATATAAAAAAATAATGATATAGGTAAATAGGATATATTGTACCTGGTTGATCCTATTAAACTGTTTATAAGAAACCCTACTCTTCAGGGAGAGTTGCCAACGATCTCTATCCTGAAACTTATTTTAAAAACACGGAAAAACGTTCAAATAGCTCTTTCCCTTTAATCATATTAATTTCACCTTCCTTTTCGATTATAATAATTACTAATGCAATGTTTTTTATTGTCTCAAAGACACTGATGTTCATGGAAACCTTCGGGCGTACCGATGACGACATTGGGTAATACCCGACGGTGAACTAACTATCCCTCAAGGTCAGCAAAGCAAACGTTGCTGGTTCTTCCTCACATTCCTACCCAATGACTATTACCCTAACAAGGCCTTTCTTTCGTCTGGCAGCGATTCGTACAAACTCGTAGCACCCGACCGCACAAGATCACGGTCACAATAAGGAACATTTTTGCGCTTCTCTCTCATATACTGTACAGACCTACGTTCACGTGAAATATGTATATGTGTGTGTATGCGCGCGTGTGTGTACATATACTATGTATATAGACTACGTACGTGTGTGTGCGGCATTAGTGGTGTAAAGGATTTGTGGCTAAGGCCACACTATGCTTCCTTCTCTGTTGTCCTAGGAAGCAATGAAGAATTTCTGGAAAAAAAATATTTCCATTTTTGTACGTCCCTTGTTGTGCCATCTAGCTTGTATTTGACAGGGCATAGAAGTCATTCAATATCAGAGGCAGAGACGCCATGGGACTAGTGTGATACAGAATGAAGCTCTTCAAGAATAAAAACCAAACTTTAGATCTCCATCAGCTGAAATAAAGGTTACCTAAATAACTGTTAAGTGAAGTTCTAAGGCAAGTAATATTTAATCTAATAACATAAATCAAGAAGCTTTTTCTTTCTTCTCTTAACAGAAGATCCATTTCATGTTAATTATAAAGTTCCATAGCATTCATTTTCGTCTCAATTCTTCCTTTTTAGAGCAGGAAATAAAGCCACAAATAACTGACCGTTTCCAGTTTATAATGTGGCCCGAAAAAATAGTGCGGTCAGTAATTTAGACTATAAGAACGAGTGGAACTTGTCAGTCAAGTTTATGAAGTTTATGGAATTTTAATGTAATCTCTCAACTCTGAATATATATATATATATATATATATATATATATATATATAATGGTATATATATATATATATATATATATATGTATGCTATATATATATATATATATATATATATATTATATATATATATATATATATGTATATATATATATACATATTTATATATATATATATATATATATATATATATGTATATATATATATATATATATATATATATGTATATATATATATATATATATATATATATATATATATATATATATCATACATACATACATACATATATATGCATATATATATATATATATATATATATATATATATTACATGACATACATATACATACATATATATATATATATATATATATATTATATATATATACACTATATATCTCTTTTTTAGAAGCATAATGTTATATCACATGACATAAATCTTTCTGTGGCTGCACTTTATTTTCAGAAAGAACGAATCCAAAAATAAGTAGATTAATGCTATAAAGATAACTGTTACATAATCATAAAGGTACCACATCGGAGACATTACAAGATTTCCAGAGCGATGGAAACAGATAATGGACGACGCTCTGGTAACGGCCCCATTCCTGGAATTATGATCCAGTGACCAGTTTCCAGAAGTGATCTTTATTTGTCTTCAGACTCATTTCGGTATTATAAGCAAGGAAGCTAGTTTTAGAAGTCAGTTGGTTAGAGGTTTATAATGACATTTAGTGCGCTTTTACTAGTGTGAAGCCATCTTATGATAAGGGCTGTTGGCACGTTGATTGGTACATATTATCTCACATTTGGAATACACTCTACTGTCGGATTATTACCGAGAGATCTTTCAGAAAATAATCCTCCATAAGTTTGGTCATTTACGGATGATAGGTCAAGGACAAAATGATTAAAGAGTAGCACCTATTTTAATTAAAATAAAAAAGGCAAAATATATTGAATATACCCCTTCTATCTCAATGTGAATTTACAACTCATCCTTTATGCTTTCAATAACACGTACATTTGTTTCGAAACAATAAATATACCTTTAATATTTTATTTCTATAACGTTCCTTCCCCTTGCTAATTCACTTGATCATTGACCTTTTTTTAGTACACTACCAACATGGCAATTAACTTCAAACAATTGTTTTTCTGCTTTCATCAAATGCCCAAGCATCATACCGACTGTCCATAATTTCCATAGATCAACGCTTGCGTTCAAAATCCCTGAGTCTTTCTGTATTTTGTTGCTTACCCGTGCTTTTGCAACATTGATACTAGGAAAAAGCAACTTACGCCCCAGGATATCTACTCCTGACTCACAATAGACTTAGAAACAGTCTCTTGGGGACAGAGTGTAGAGGCACAAATACTGGATTGCTATGAACGTTACCAAATCTTGCAGGGCAGGTTCTAGGGGGGTTTTACCCTGCTCTTAAAATTGTTACGCAAACAATTTTTTCCAATGCAGTAAATACCTCGAAACACGCATAAAGATAAAGATAGATTGTAATTATTTTTCACCAGGAAATATAGTGTGATCATAGTAACATTAGATTATAACAAACGAAATTAGTCCCGAAAGCTTTTAAATTCAATCCACTTAAAAGAAGCCGTCACATCAAGTTTCAAAATAGACGTCGTTGGCAACTCTTCGCAAAGGAAGTCGCCTTGCATAAATACCAGCTGCGATGGACGAAGATGCTCAGAACATTTCGCGGAATCAGCCAAGGAAGAATTGCACAGTCTGCCCACTGTCCAACATGAAAACGGTGAGATTAATATAGGTTATTTTATATAAACGTAGTATTTTTTCTAGAAATTTCTTAAATAGTAGCAGCTTCTGAAATTTTAAAAAGAAAGTTAAATAAATTAATAAGAGATTTCAATGCACCTTACAGCACTGATCAAATCTAATCTACAACTGCTTTTCAGCTAGTATGCTGTGTAATAGGAAATCTCAGTTTTGTATTTTGTGTTCTGCATGCAAATGATGACTTTTTTTTATTAAAATTATATGTATATAAGACACACCCCCACACACACACACAAATATATATATATATATATAATATTTTTTTTTTTAAAAAAAAAAAATACATATATATATATATAGGCTTATGCAGGTATATCACATACATCCATTCAGGAAATCGCAGACAACCACATCAGAAGAATAATTTATTAGAGACGTTTCGCACAATACAATGTGCATCTTCAGTCTGTTGAGATAAAAAACACATCTACATATTAGCATTCAATAATAGCTGGATTCTCAATATAGTAAAAAGACTAAAATTAACTTAAAATTGACATAAAGGACTAAAAATTGACAAGTAAAACTAAAAAGTAAAAAGTACAAATAAAAAAACAAATACCAAGCGCAACCAACCGTTAGTTGAGAAGGAAGGAGGTAGAATGACTAGGCTTGGGCAAGAAGTTAAAACGTTGACTATGCCAGATAAAGGGAGAAGATGAAACTCCACTATTCAACAAAACGAGGGAACAAGGACGTTAATATATAATGACTCTAGAGTGGTTATGTAATCAGAGTCTTTAAACCGAGCCTAAAATAGAGAAGTGTTGTTTCTTCACCTCTATCTTGCAATTGATTGCGTGGTTTTTTATGTTTGAGTGTTCAGGCCTACTTAATTTTTGACCGGTCCTGAAACTAAAGCCCATGTGACTGCAGTATCTCATCTGCAGCAGCCTCTAGTCGATCCAACGTAAATTCCGGGACATCCCGGGCACGTAAATTTGTATACCACGTTGGATCGCATGAACTGCTGCAGACGATCTTTGAAGCAGAAAAAAGAGCCTATTTTGCATGGGTTGTTAGATATAAGTATTATATTTAGACAGGGAATTTCACTTTCTATGATTCTAGTTAGGTGTTGTGAAAATTTGCTATTGTATATATGGATGGAGGCATACATTAGTTTCGTTGGTACGCCTATCATTGGAATGGGTGGTTTAAAATGCAAAGTTAAAAGTTTGTTAACAATATTAAAAAATACATTCTTAGGGTACGAGTTTCGTGGAAGATATTAGATAAAAATTCAATTTCTTTATGAAAGATATCCCAGTTTTGATGAGTATTTTATTGCTCTATGAAACCAGAGTGGAGATTGCATTAAGCTTAAAACTCTTTTGACAAGAACTATAAAAATTATTAGAAAGTCCCGTATATGTTTTCTTTCTAAAAAACTGAAGTGTTAAAAATTGACTGATCCCTAGTTATGCAAATATCAAGAAAACGGTAATGAATTACCGTTTTCGAGTTCCACAGTAAAATTAATGTTAGGGTGTTTCAAATTAATAAACTGTAAAAATTGTAAAGCTTGCCATTCGTATCTAAAAAGGGAGAAGGTATCGTCCACGTACCTTCTGTAAAACAATGGTTTAAAAGAATTAGGACAAGAATTCAAAAATTCTTGTTCAAGACTAGACATAAAAAAAATTTGCGAATAATGGCGACCCAAGGTGGAACCCATGGCCACACCATCTACCTGAGAATATAAATTTATTGTTAAAAACAAAAGCTGAGTCGTGAACGGCAAGTTCTAAAAATTGCTTAAAAAGCAGCTTATTAAAACCATGAAATAAAAACTCTTCATTTGGAAATATTCTGTCAATTATGATGTTTATAGTTTCATTAATAGGGACATTCGTAAACAACGACTCCACGTCAAAACTGGCCATAAAGAGTTCACCATCCTGTTTAGTAATTTGATCTTGAAAAGTCGTAACCGTTTTTCACATTGCATTGGTTAAAAGAAAACTCATTTAAAATAGATACTAAAAATTTAGATATATTAAAAGATGGACTGTTGTATGCCGCCATAATTGGTCTAATAGGCAAACCATGCTTATGAATTTTCGGTAGTCCGTAAAGAATGCTAAATGAAGAACCGAGACCCAACAAAAGTTTTTGGTATGTATTTTCATCCAATATGTTTTCATTTTTAGTTTCCTCCAAAAATCTGTTAATTTTATCTTCACGTTTATTAAATATCTAAAAATTAGGCTCTCCTAGAAGTTTAAATTTAGTATTATCGGAGAGAATTTCTTCAATTTTAGTTGTATATTCAGTTTTGTTTAAGATTACAACACCTTTTCCCTTGTCTGGCTTACAAATAACTAGATCATCTCTTTTTCTAAGTGTGAGTAATAATTGCAAGTCATCTTTTCTAAAGAACGGGGTCCACGAGACCTTCAGTTGAGAATAGGTCTTATGGGCCAAAGAGGAAATTTTTCTGTTGTAAATTGCTAAACATTTATATTTACATCAAGTTTGATTAGACGTTGAAACAACACTTCCAGTGGATAAAAGAATCTGGCATAGTCAGGTTCTATAAGAAGGTAAACAAAATTCAAGCCCAACGAAAGTAAAAAATCTTCTCTCTTAGACAGCACATAGTTAGAAAAATTAAAAATACAATTACATCTTGGTTAAAAACAGGAGTAGCAACTCCTAAGCTCTGCAATTTTTCTTCCTTTGGTGGCGCTGGTGAAACATTATCTATAAAAATCATTTATATGTTTATTAAAATATTTCTGGAAAATTAATACGGTCCAAAAAAGACAAGTCATTAAATAGTACATTTTTCAGTTGTTTAACAGTAATATCAAGCTTTCTGTATTGCGGTGGTCTGCTTTGTATCAATCTCTTTGCGAAGAAGTGTCCTTAACGTATCTCTGTAGAACTCCGTACTATAAAGGCAGGACTTATAGAGTTTGAAGCGGATGAACTTCGGGAAAACTTCGTTTAGCTCGCAATATTGAAGGAAATCTAGGTCGCATCTTGCTTTCTGGAGCTTAAGAGTTGCCTTCTCCAGTCTTCTTGAAATAGACAAGGTAGTTGCTGGGTAACGACATCTCAGTATTTGTGAAAAGTGACGAATCCCACTAAGGCGGAGGCGAAGAACGAAAGGAAAAAAAAACTAGGAACAGGCGTCGAATCATCACGGAACAAACAGGCTATGCAGGTATATCACATACATCCATTCAGGAAATCGCAGACAACCACATCAGAAGAATAATTTATTAGAGACGTTTTCGCACATACAATGTGCATCTTCAGTCTGTTGAGATACACATCATCATATTAGCATTCAATAATAGCTGGATTCTCAATATAGTAAAAAAGACTAAAATTAACTTAAAATTGACATAAAGGACTAAAA
This sequence comes from Macrobrachium nipponense, assembly GCF_015104395.2. Lineage (NCBI taxonomy): Eukaryota > Metazoa > Arthropoda > Malacostraca > Decapoda > Palaemonidae > Macrobrachium > Macrobrachium nipponense. Next base: position 33,040,919 of record NC_061091.1, read on the forward strand.
ATGACAAGTAAAACTAAAAAGTAAAAAGTACAAATAAAAAACAAATACCAAGGCGCAACCAACCGTTAGTGAGAAGGAAGGAGGTAGAATGACTAGGCTTGGGCAAGAAGTTAAAAACGTTGACTATGCCAGATAAAGCGGAGAAGATGAAACTCCACTATTCAACGAGGGAACAAGAACGTTTAATATATAATGACTCTAGAGTGGTTATGTAATCAGAGTCTTTAACCGAGCCTAAAATAGAGAAGTGTTGTTTCTTCACCTCTATCTTGCAATTGATTGCGTGGTTTTTTATGTTTGAGTGTTCAGGCCTACTTAATTTTTGACCGGTCCTGAAACTAAAGCCCATGTGACTGCAGTATCTCATCTGCAGCAGCCTCCTAGTCGATCCAACGTAAATTCCGGGCCGGGACAATCCCGGGCAACGTAAATTTTGTATACCACGTTGGATCGCATGAACTGCTGACAAAGACGATCTTTGAAGCAGAAAAAAGAGCCTATTTTGCATGGGTTGTTAGATATAAGTATTATATTTAGACAGGGAATTTCACATATATATATATATGTGTGTGTGTGTGTGTGTGTGTGTGTGTGTGTGTGTGTGTATTTGTATGTTATATTCAAATGATCTCGAATACGATAGAAATTATCTAATCGTTAATGTAGTTGTGGCTGTCTCATGACATATTTTCTAAAGTTGTTAATTAATTACATGCAGCAGAATTGATCTATCTTTACCAAAGAAATCTTTTTAAATTGGCCTAATTCATGCTCTTTCTAAGCATAATTTGCTTTTTGAAGAAGTAAACCAACTTGGGAATCATCTGAATTTTCAAAATTCAATTTTTTATTCCCTTTTGCAGATCGGCGTTGCCCTGTTGGCGTTTGGTGGCCCCTTTTGTTGCCCTAATGGAGGTCACTGGGGAGCTCTGCCAGCACCCGAACCTAACCGACGGTTCTTCTTTGGAGGTAGTCCCTTATGGCTTCGGCGGTTACGGCTACAGACCCTTTGGATACGGTTTCAGGTACGGCGGATACGGCGGCAGTTTTTTGGAGGCTTTGGAGGTGGATTTGTGGATATAGTGGTGGTTTCTTCGGTTGATAAACATCTTGTCAAATTTGCCATGAATAAGAATACGGGAAGTTAGAACATCAATGACCTCCATGAACGATGTTTTGTCAAAAATCTAATGTTGAGGCATTCAGTTGTTCCTATGAAAAGATGACTTATATTTTTGTTAAAAACCACAATAAAATTGTCTACCTCTTAAAATAACTTTTAGTACACATTCCTTCTTGTAATGAAAATAGAAATTAAATCCACTTTTAAAGTGCCTTGAGAAGTGTAGTAATTTAGTCATTTTATAAAAGTGAAAATTACCACTTCAGTGGCTTTATGTTTTTTGTGCCAATATGTAGAAGACGACAGGCTTTGTATCTAAATGGTTCTAAAGCAGACCTATGCACAGATTAAGTCTGAAATCATTCTATGATCAAGGGTGTTTTTCATGTAAAAAGTATGATCGAAAATGTCATCCAGTTACCCACTTTCCTTCAATAAGTAGACAGTCTAGATGGAAAGAACTTCTTTCAAGACTTCATTAAGCTTAGAAAGGACAAGAAGAACGTAGATTGGTCTTTATTGGTCTTAACCAGCTTTTACAAATCCACATTGAATAAAAACAAAGGACTTTGCATTGTTGTAAGAAGTATATGCACGATATATTGATTAATCAGCAACAAGTTCAGTGGACAGGAAGATGTTCATTGGATCATTATCTTTAAATCTTACGAAAGAACCAAGAAAACTATAAATCTCCTTCAGATTTGATGAGTTCAGACCCTTGTTACTTTTGTCCTATGAAGTTCGTATTTCCTGTAGCCAGTTATTTTGTTTGCGCTTATTCCTTATCACTTACTATCTGTCCTTTTATAACGAACAATATTAATGAAATCACGACATGCTGTAAGAAAAAAAATTGTAGAAAACATGCATTATCGATAACGAACCTACCATTTTTCCAGTAGTGAAGAATTAGCAGTGTTTTTCTTTTTACTAAGTTCTTGCAATTTTAAACACATGTTAGAATCCAGTCACCTTGCCTCCAGTTATGACAAATGTAGTCATGGAAATTATTCTGGAAGAAATGACCACTGGAATATAGAAACCGAGGCTATGAAGAATCAATACCATTATCAAAATAATTGTGTGTAGTATATGGGGGTCAGAATTCCCTTGTTTCATTCAGTTGATGGAACGTTGTTCATCATAGACACCTCATTGACGCGGTTTTACGTTACGTGGTGACCAAAGCATCAAGGCCTTGAGTTTTAATATCTCTGCTGAAGAGCACAATCATAAGTGTTTTCAATTATAATTACCATTTTCTTGTTCTCTTCAGAAAGTCTATTGGAAGTAAATTTTGCGTGGAGTAACAATGGGAAAAGGTTTCAAATGTTTCTTCGTCTGTTACATGTTCTTGAGTTTTTTTTTTATTTGTTTTATTTGGATATTTACAATTATTTTCCACCACAGGAAGGCTTTTTTATTATTCTTTTTTATTTTGCCTCATCACATCCTCTTGATTTTTAAAGATCACTTTTGTGAGGTCTTTTTGCTTGTTTATTCTTACCAAGTTGATTGGTGTTGATATTACATTTACTGTTAATGCGACTTTTGCTCTTATAGATGTTTAAAAAATGTACACTTATTTTGTCGTTCGCTGTTTGTGCTCTCAAATACATCTGCATAACATTACATAATAAGCCAGTTAGTTATTGACTATGGCCTCCCATATATCACCACAAAAATTGTAAGAGTGCCTTTTCATTATGATCTAACTCTTTCAGCCGTTAGCACGAATATTTTGGGTTATAGAGTTTTCGGATAGTTCACCAAGTTTCATCTTTTCTTAATTATTCTAAGGATGTATATTACACAATCCCATTTGATCGTGAAGATTGGCAAAAAGTTTTGAATCCATTACCAACAAATGTTATTTAAATGACTACAAATAACTAGACATATGAAACTGAAATATATTTCAGATTACACTGGAGGCAAAGGAATAACATACTAAAAGTCATTTTAAAAGTTGGAAATTTTATTATAATTTATAGAAAAAATATACTTTTTGTTTTCACTAGCATAATTCTTTCAGTCTAATGATTTTCAACCAAAATGTTGTTCATGGAGGCAACTGATGTTCGAAATTCCGGTATCGTCATGAAAGACAAGATGTTTATCAACCGAAGAAACCACCACCGTATCCACCAAATCCACCACCGAAGCCTCCAAAGCCACC
>NC_061091.1:33049223-33062892 GCF_015104395.2 Macrobrachium nipponense
TTTAGTGGAAAATATTCATTGAAAACAAGAAACTGGCATTTTTAGATGTTCACTAAGGCCTTTGATATTCGCCGTTATTAATGATCTTCGCCATTTCATTCCCGGTTTTGTTGTTTACAAAGTGAGCAGTGATAATAATGATAATGAAAAAGATTATGTATAGTATACATAATGAAATCAGATACCAGTAAGGTCATTCTATTTATTTACTGGAGGAACAATTCATAGTTATTCCAGATTCCCAAATTTTGGACTCATTTAAAAAAAAAGTAATGATTCGACAGGTGCTAGAATGAGGATGGTGTATTAAAAGTTTGCTTGAAAATAGAGAGTTTTATTTCAAATAAATATAGATTCTTCATTTTTTAAAGCATTTTGGAGGAGTTCTGAGAGAGATAAGGTTGTGGGTCCATGATTCTTCATCATAAGTTATCTTTAAGGAAGATGTTTATCAACCGTAAAATCCTCCAAATCCACCGAAGCCACCACCAAAACCTCCGAAGCCACCGCCATATCCGCCGTAGCCAAAGCCGAATCCGTGGGGTCTGTAGCCGTAACCGCCGAAGCCGTAGGGACTACCTCCAAAGAAGAAGCGTCGGCTAGGTTCGGGTGCTGGCAGGGCTCCAGTGACCTCCATCAGGGCAAAAAGGGCCACCAACGCCAACAGGGCAACGCTGATCTGCAAAAGGAACAAAGGAATAAATATAAGAATCTTTGAATGATTATCAAGTTTGGTTCAATACATTGAAGACTAGGCTACGTCGAGAATGGCCATGAATCTGTATAACTTGTAATGGCAGTACTTCAAAACAGTGTTTTTTCCTGTTAGATATCTGAATATTTATTATTCAACGCTAGGAATTATGAGCATATCCTTGTGTGGATTCATTTATAAGATTTGATAAGTGCAATGTTCATTTGGATTTAAACTTTAACACTTCAAAAACGGACATGAGAGTACTTGTGAAATTCATAGAAGATTAACTTGAACTGAATTACACATCATAAAACTATCAGTTGCAGGAATGTTTGCGAGTTTTATATAATAAAATTTCTAATAGAAACAAAAAATCGTACCTTTTTGCATGGTGAATAGGACGTGTTGTTTCCTTTGTGGATTCTGGAAGACTGTTCACCTTCGTGCATCGAGACGTTCCATTTATACAAAACCCGTCTCTTCGGTAGAGTTGCCGACGATCTCTATTTTTAATATTATTAAAAAGAAACCGCTGTAAAACGTCCATAGAAGCTTTTCATGGCTGCAATGTAAATACCTTTTATTCATGCAATTACACCTTTGTCGATTCTGAATACAATAATGCGCAATATTATTTTGTCTCCGGAGACATCGGCGTAGATGGAAAATTTCGGGCGTACCGATGACGACATCGGGCAAAACCCAACGGGGAACTGTCCCCTAAAGGTGGCTTTGGTTACTGGTCCTTCCTCACATTCCTTCCTAGTGATTATCATTACCTCATCAAGGCCTTTCTTCCGCTTCAAGTGATTCGTACGTATTCCCTTAACTTGACCGGACCGGATTATGGTCGTCCAGTGGAATAATTTTTTTCCTAGATTCTCTCTCTCTCTCTCTCCACACACACACACACACACACACACACATACGTACATATATATATATATATATATATATATATATATATATATATATATATATATATATATATGAGTGTGTGTGTGTGTGTGGTGTGGAAAATACATTGGTTTTCTCATATATTTACATATATAACACACACACACACACACACACACACACACACACATATATATATATATATACATATATATATATATGTGTGTGTGTGTGTGTGTGTGTGTGTGTTTATATATATGTAAATATATGAGAAAACCAATGTTATTTTCCACGGAGTAACTCTTTATTTTGTCAGTTTACTTTCTAAGTAAACGGTTCCAATATTAGATCATTCTGTGACTTTCCCAGAATGCAGAATGTTCACAATAAACTTCCGCCAGATTAATCCTATGAAGTTTGTTATATAATCTTGTGACCTTATAAAGGCGTCCACTCGGAGGGGAACAGATGCTCACAGACGCTGCTCTCGAAGTCCTTCCTGGAATTATGAGCCCTTGTCTAGTTGCGGAAGTAGTATTTTCGCTTGCTCTGGGAGTAAGCCTATAAAATACTTTGTCGTTTTTTCTGTTGTTATGGAGTGGGGGGGAGGGGGGAGGCCCTATGGAAGAGCCTATAAAGGCGTGAAAAAGGAGTTTTGTATTGAGTTGAAGTTACAGGACTTTTAGGATAGGCTATCTATGAGTTATTTTTGTTAAGAAATTCACAATTCCGTGAAAACAAATTGTTTAAAAAATATCCACAATTATATATAAAAAAAATATGTTTTTATATATAATTGTGGATATTTTTAAACATGGAGTTATTTATTAGAATGAAAATGTAAAATAAAAAAAAAATAATGTGTATGTTGAATAGTACAGAAAAATTATTTCTAAAAGAATATAGCGTATTAATTTCAATTTTCGTTGATTGAAACAAGGCTCTAGTTGACCGTAGATTTTAGTATATGTTATTTTATTTGGTGTACTGAATTTAGGCTCTTTCTGTTCGATTATTTTCTTATTTTCACTTATAACTGAGAATATATGAACGTTTTTAATTTGTGTCGTTTTTATTTGATCCTTTTTTGTTAGTATGAGCAGTACTACGTATGAATATTAATTACGAAGACCACTTCATGTTTCGTTAGGAATATAATGTTTACAACTTATGTGAGAGGGGTAGCTTGTACACGTCCGAGTAAGCTGGAGGTCGCATCATGCATTGCTCTGTTCATAGAAGGATTTTTTTTTTATTTTATTTAAATGCTTCCTAATACAAATGTTATTTGCATGTATGTTCAACGAGCGACCAAGCAAAGTTTTGTTGAGTTATGTCAAGTAAATAAAGTTCTTGTGGTTTTATTCAATTTGCTTAAAGATGACATGAAAGTAAACGATTGCCACACCAGTGTACAGACAATCGTCGTAGATATAAGAGAAAATGCTTTAGCTTTCTTTTAATTTTTCACATTGTATTTGGGTGGAAAAACTGAAATCCAGGTCCTCTGCAACACAGGTAGCTGAGCTCGTTACCTACTGGAAACGCTATATGCCAGAAGCATAGAATATTATTTGGCTTTTATGAATATTCCCTGTTAAATATGCATCATGACTCCTTGGGTCTAAGTCCAGATAGATTGTAGAGTTATGCGAAAAACGTACATCTAAGTACCCCCCGGTCCTCTAGGTTGAAACTGAAATACAAATGCAAGCACTTAAAGTCATCTGGCCTCTTAACTTATCTGAACAACTTCAATAATAGAGCGTTCACATACTATTACCCACTGTCTGTAATTCGCCCAAAGCTTCCGCTGTCGAGAAAGTATGAGAGTTTTGTAAGCAACGAAATTTTTTTTTTTTAAGTGAATGTATTGGGAGTCTCAGATGCCACTTAGTTTGGTACACAAACGTCAAACTCACTTAGTTGAGCGTTGGTACGTTGAATAGTGAAAGCTCTCTTGCATTTTGAGCACACTTCGCTGTTGATCGAAACAACGAATCATGCAGAAAGTAAACTTGAAAAAGTTATTATTAAATAACATTTATTTTAATGAAAATATAACTGTTTATAGAATGTCAAATATCAAGATGAATGCTACTTCATTCCTTTTCGTTAGAAATCTCTACGAATGCTCCTTCCGTTGTATAGTAAAATTCATTAAGGTCTTGCGTTTTAATATCTTTGCTGAAGAGTAAAATCATAAGTGTTTTCAATTACATTTAAAATTTTCTTGTTCTCTTGAAAATGTCTATTAATCCATGTAATTTTGGAAGCAATAGTTGCTTGGAATAACAACGCAAAAGGTTTGTCGTGGTTCTTCGTCTGTTACCTATTCTTAAAGACTGTGTTTTTTATTTTATTTCGTGAGGTTTTTTTTGGTTGTTTATTCTTACTAAGTTGATATGGTGTTGATATTACATTTACTACTCATGCGAGTTTTGTTCTTTTAGATGTTTAAAAAATTTTCACTTATTTGGCTTTTCGGTGTTTGTGCTCTCAAATACATCTGCAGCATTTTACATAATAACTAGTTAGTTATTGACTATGGCCTCCCATATACACCACAAAAATTGTGAGAGTGCTTTTTTTCATTATGACCTAACTCTTTGAGCCATTAATACTGATATTTTTTGTTATAGGAGGTTTCGGTATGTTCACCAAATTTGATCTTTTCTTAATTGTTTTAAGGAATGTGTCTTACACAATCCCATGTGATCGTGGAGAGTGACAAAAGGTTTTGAATCCACAACCAACAAATGTTAAATAAATGACTACAAATAACAAGATATATGAAAATGAAATATATTTCATTTTAAATTAGAGGAAAAGGAATAACATATTTAAAGTCATTTTAAAAGTTAGAATTTTATTATAATTTATAGAAAAATATACTTTTAGTTTTCACTAGCATAATTCTTTCAGTCTTATGATTTTCAACCAAAAAGTTGTTCATGGAGGCCACTGATGTTTGAAATTCCGGTATCGTCATGAAAGACAAGATGTTTATCAACCGAAGAAACCCCACCATATCCACCAAATCCACCACCGAAGCCTCCAAAGCCACCGCCGTATCCGCCATAGCCAAAGCCGAATCCGTGGGGTCTATAGCCATAACCGCCGAAGCCATAGGGACTTCCTCCAAAGAAGAAGCGTCGGCTAGGTTCGGGTGCTGGCAGGGCTCCAGTGACCTCCATCAGGGCAAAAAGGGCCACCAACGCCAACAGGGCAACACTGATCTGCAATTGGAATAAAACTCAATCAGTTTGCAAAGTCTCTATATGACCTTGAGTTAGTGCACTGCACTGTAGTTTTGAAAGAGAAGGGATAAGGATGATATGTGTAAGAGTACTAACCAACGGTATTATCATATATAAAAGGAAAAAGGATCTTAGTTTAACTGTGGTTACATAGTATGTATTTACAAAGAAGTATTTGTTTGTTTATCTATTGCTTTTCATATATATATATATATATATATATATATATATATATATATATATATATATATATATTAAGAAGTATATGTATTTGTATATATATATCTATTATATATATATATATGTATATATTAAGTTATTGTTTGTTTATCTATTGCTTTTCATATAAATATATCTATATATATATATATATATATACTATATATATATATATATAATATATGTATTTGTATATATATATATATATATATATATATATATATATATATATATAATATATATATATATATATATATATGTATAAGTATTTGGATAGTTATATATATATATATAATATATATATATATATATATATATATTATATATATATATATATATATATATATATACATCTATATTTTCTATACTATACGTGTACTAATAGATATATATATATATATATATATATATTTTATATATATATATGTATATATATATATATATATATATATATGTGTGTGTGTGTGTGTGTATGTATATATATACATATATATATATATATATATATATATAAAATCATTATTCGTTTATTTTCTAAGTATCTTAGAATGTTTTTGTATCCTTATATTATTAAATTACCAAGTTTATACTTACAGTTTTCATTGTGAATAGAGGTCTGCTTCTTTCTTTGCTGAGTCTGGAAGTGTATGTCAGTGAGCCTTGCGACCTGCTATTTATAGGAGGCTTCTTCTGGAGCGTAGAGTTGCCAACGATCTATTTTGAAACTGGAATATGAAAGAGATGTGTGTAGATGACTTGAAAAGCAGTTAAAACTGACATAAATAGCTGTCATCCAACGCCAATAACGCTCATATTTTTCTTTTTCTTTTTCCTTATTGGTAAGATTATTTTTAAAATATAGTGATTATCACGTAAGGTATATCAAAAGTACGAAAAATGCTAAGTGTAAGTGAAGGACGACCGGGGTAAAACCCGTTGCAAAACGTCCCTGCAAGTTTGAGCACGTCCATCGCAGCTCACCGCCCCCCCCCCCACCCCTCTGCCTCCCATAAGAAAGAATCTTCTTTTTCTACGACTGCTACTGTTAGCCTGTAACTCATTGGAAGGTTCCGGAGGCATCGGAACTTCGATGGGGTTTCCAGGTCCATACCTCCCCTGATTGTCTCTAGAATACCGGTTAACAAGACCTACTTCAGGGATTTTGGAAAGGCAGTTTACGGGGGACAAAGAAAAGGAAAAAGGAAATCTTCATGTTATTAAAGTCATTTTGGCACTTGTGAACCAGAAAAGGTTAGCCACAGTTACGTGAGAAGAGGTGTTATCTTTTGTCATAATATATATATATATATATATATATATATATATACTATATATATATATATATATATATATATATATATATGTGTGTGTGTGTGTGTGTGTGTGTGTGTGTATAAATATATATATATATATATATATATATATATATATATATATATATATATATATATATATATATATCAATAATTATCACATCACCGTAATTCATATAAAATTAATTCAGCTACAAATATCCTTTAATATCCAATTCGCTCTACCTCGGAACTTGATGTATTTTCATATATGTACCGAAGGGGAATTTTTTAGTTGATAATAATTTCGTCCCCTTATGGGATCGAACCACTGTCAAACGGACAGGCACGAAATCAGGACGACATTGACGCTACCGATTCGGCTAACAGCGAGGCTACAAGTTTGATACCGATTCTGACCTTACAAATCACCGTCAAACTCTGTGTTTTCGTAATTAGAATCGATGTGAAACCCCCTCTACCATGTGGAGCCAATTCGAACGTTTGACGAACGTAGCCATGTTATGAATAATTATCACATCACCGTATTGGTAACGTCAATTTTGTCCTGATTTCGTGCCGGCCCACTGGACAGTGGTTCGATCCCATGAGGGGACGAAATTATTATCAACTAAAAAATTTCCTCTTCGGTACATATATATAGAAATATTTTAATTCCGAGGTAGAGGGAATTGGATATTAAAGGACATTTGTATCTCGAATGATTTATATGAATTATGGTGATGTGATAATTATTCATAACATGGCTACGTTCGTACAAACTTTCGAATTGACTAACATGGTGGAGAGGGTTTCATATCGATTCTAATTACGAAAACACAGAGTATCGGTAACGTCATGTTGTCCTGATTTCATGCATGCCGCTGGACAGTGGTTAGATCCCATGAGGGGACGAATTATTATCAACTAAAAATTCCCCTTCGATACATATATGAAAATATATCAATTCCGGGGTAGAGCGAATTGGATATTAAAGGACATTTGTAGCTCGAATGATATATATGTATATATATAACATATATATATGTGCATATATATATATATATATATATATATATATATATACTATATATATATATATATCTATATATATATATATATATATATATATATATATATATATGTGTGTGTGTGTGTGTGTGTGTGTGTGTGTGTGTGTGTGTGTGTGTGTGTGTGTGTGTTACTACTACCTTTACTTTGTATTTATGATATATGTATTAATCATATACGTTCAAGAAAACTTGTTTATTTTGACTACCACCCTTTCTTTCCTTCTCTCGGCATTCCTAGTTGCTTCTCGTTTCCTGTTTACTTCCTCGGCCTTGTGACCGGGCTTCTTTACTTTCAGAGCTGTTCTGTGGTGGTACATTTATTTTATTCTACATACCTAAAGAGCATTTGTGAAGTATTCACAATTGCCATGTTATCGTAAGTTAAGAATTCTGTTTTATTAATATGGGTTGTTTTTGTACTTGATTAGCGAGAACAGGCATAAATACCAGCTGTCGATGGACGAAGATGCTCGGAACATTTCCCGGGATCAGCCAAGGAAGAACTTTCACAGCCTTTCCATCATGAAAACGGTGAGAGTAATATAGGTTTTTTTTTTATATAAACGTAGTCTTTTTTCCTAGAAATTTTCTAAACATTAGCAGCCTCTGAAAATTTAACAAGAAAGTTAAATGAATTATAATAGATTTCAATGCATCTTAGAGCACTGATCAATGATACTCTGCAACTGCCATGCAGCTAGTAAGGTGTGTAATGGGAAATCTCAGTATTGTATTTGTGTTCTGCAAGCAAGTGGTGACTTTTTTTATACTAAAATTATATGTATATAAGACACAGCCCACACACTCTATCTGTCTCACACACACACACTTACACACACACATAATGATCTAATCATTAGATGTAGTGTGAGTGTCTCATGGCCTATTTTCCAAAGTTGTTATCTATTACACTCAGCAGAGTCGATATCTATACCAAAGAAATCTCTTCCATTATTGGCCTAAGCATAATTTTTTTTTGAAAAAGTAAAACCAACTTGGGAATCATCTGAATTTTCAAAATTTAATTCCTTGATTCCCTTTGCAAAACAGCGTTTTCCTATTGGTGGTGGTGGCCCTTTTTGCCCTGATGGAGATCACTGGAGCCCTGCCAGCACCCGAACCTAACCGACGCTTCTTATTTGGAGGTAGTCCCTGTGGCTTTTGCGGTTACGGTATACACCCTTGGATATGGCTTCGGTTACGGAGGATACGGCGGCAGTGTTGGAGGCTTTGGAGGTGTGGTGGATATAGTGGTGGTTTCTTCAGTTGATAAAAATCTTGTCTTCCATGAAGATACGGGAATTAGAACATCAATGACCTCCATGATCGATGTTTTGTCGAAAATCTAATGTTCAGAACACTCAGTTGTTCCTATGAAAAGATGACTTATATTTCTGTAAAAACCACAGTAAAATTGTCTACCTCTTAAAATACATTTAGTACACTTTCCTTCATGTAATGAAAATAAAAAAATTAAATCCACTTCTAAGTGTTCTGAGAAGTTTAGTAAATTAGGCATTCTATAAAAGTGAAAAATACCACTTCAGTGGCTTTATGGTATTTCTGCCAATATAATAAAGAAGAGAAGCTTTATCTAAATTATTCTAAAGCAGAGCTATGCACAGTTTAAGTCTGAAAATATTCTATTATCAAGGGTGCTTTTCATATAAAAAGTAAGATCGAAAATTTGTCATACAGTTACCCAGTTTCCTCCAATAAGTAGACAGTCTGGATGAAAAGAACTTCTATCAAGACTTCATTAAGTTTAGAAAGCATCAGAAGAACGTAGATTGGTCGTAACCAGCTTTTACAAATCCACATTGAATAATAACAAAGGACTTTGTATTGTTGTAAGAAGCACATGCACGATATTTTGATTAATCAGCAACAAGTTCAGTCCGTTTGAAAGTAATTCGATTTGTGGACAGGAAGTCGTTCATGGGATCATTAGCTTAAATCTTACGAAAGAGTCAAGAAACTATACATCACCTCAGAGGTGATGAGTTCAGACACATTAAATTTGTCCTATGAAGTTCGTATTTTCTGTAGCCAGTTATTTTGTTTTGAGCTAATTCCTTATCACTTACTACCTCTCCTTTTATAACGAAGCATATTAATCAAATCACGACACGCTATAATAAAAAAAATTGTAGAAAACATGACATTATCGATAACGAACCTACCATTTTTCCAGAGTAGTGAAGAATTAGCAGTGTTTTTCTTTTTAACTAAGAATTGAAATGATAAAACCCTATTTAAGTATGACAAAAGTAGTCATGGAAATTAATCTGAAAGAAATGAGGCACTGGAATCAGGGGTCCCGGGTGGGCAGAGTACCATTTGCGGTCCCTTTTATGATGGTGGGAGGGCGAGCGAAGCGAACCAAAGGAGCCGCGGATTCAGGGGCGGGGGACGCTGTAAGGCCCCCACCGGGAAAATTTTAGAATATTAATAATTGTAGGATCCTTTTGTAGGCACCTGTAAATGCAAATTTCAGACTTAGCTATACATTATTCATAATTCTCTCCCTCTCCCTCCCACACATGACATTGAAACCTCTTGCCCAAATCCCGCTACCCAGGGGTGGCCCAAGCACCCTTCAATGGGGCCACCAGTCCCCTGGGTTAAGAGAAGGCCAGATTCATTGAATCACTTGAATGTGTATTATCTGGGCAAATGGGGCCATTATGGGGTCCCTCAGAGAATAATTAGGACCCCTATAAGCAGTAATCAATTGCCTTAGATCGGCCCTGGCCTTACCCCAATCAACGTTACCCACCCTCCTTGACCCGTATGAGAGTCTATAATGGGCTCTAACGATTGGGAGGAGCCCCCTGGAGAGCCCTATTTCTTTACATAATATTTGTGTTACATTTTAGTTCACAAAATTGGAAAGGGGGTCCCTTTAGTGAGCCCGAAACTTTCGGGTCCTAATATAAATGGGGCTCTTGACCATTTTATGGGGGGCCAACTGAATTTAGCTTGTCCTGTCACAGCAGCAATGGTTAAATTTCGTATTTTGGGGCCCGGGGGGCGATTTTAAACAGCCCATCTCCGCCCTCCCCCTCAGGAACACCACTGACTGGAATATGGAAATCGAGGCTATGAAGAATCAATAACATTATGAAGCTAATTGTGAGTAGGATATGCGGGTCGGCATTCCTTTGCTTCATTCAGTCGATGGAATGTTGTTCATCATAGACACCTCATTGACGCGGTTTTACGTTCCGTAGTGACCAAAGCATCAAGGTCTTGAGTTTTAATATCTCTGCTAAAGAGTACTATCATAAGTGTTTTCAACTAAATTTACTATTTTCTTGTTCTCTTGAGAAAGTCTATTAATCCATATCATTCGGAAGCAAAAGTTGTGTGGAGCAACAACGGGATAAGGTTTTTCATGTTGCTTCGTCTGTACCTATTCTTAACGTTTGTGAGTGTGTTTTTTTTTATTTAGATATTTGGCAATTATTTTCCACCAAAGTAAGGCTTTTTTATTATTTATTTTTATTTTTGCCTCATCAGATCCTCTTGATTTTTAAAGATCACTTATGTGAGGTCCTTTTGATTGTTTATCCTTACCAAGTTGATTGGTGTTGATGTTACATTTACTGTTGATACGACTTTTGTTCTTTTACATGTTTAGAAAATGTGCAATTATTTTGTTGTTTGTGCTCTCAAATACATCTGCAGCATATTTCATTATAAGCCGGTTAGATATTGTCTAAGGCCTCCCATGTATCACCAGAAAAATTGTGTGAGTAATTTTTTTATAAACTAACTCTTTCAACCATTAATACTGAATTGTATTATGTTATAGAGTTTTTGTGTTCAGCAATTTTAGTGTTTTCTTAATTGTTTTAAGGAATGTGTCTTACACAATCACATATGACTGTGAATATTGGCAAAAGATTTTGAATCCTTTACCAACAAATGTTATATAAATGACTACAAATAACAAGACATATGAAACTGAAATATATTTCAGTTTAGATTAGAGGAAAAGGAATAATATATTGAAAGTCGTTTTAAAAGTTGGAAATCTTATTATATTTTAATAGAAAAATATACTTTTAGTTTTCACTAGCACAATTCTTTCAGTTATGATTTTCAACCAAAAAGTTGTTCATGGAGGCCACTGATGTTCGATATTACGGTATCGTCTTGAAAGACAAGATGTTTATCAACCGAATGAAACCACCACCGTATCCACCAAATCCACCACCGAAGCCTCCAAAGCCTCCGCCGTATCCGCCGTAGCCAAAGCCGAATCCGTGGGGTCTGTAGCCGTAACCGCCGAAGCCATAAGGACTGCCTCCAAAGAAGAAGCGTTTGGCTAGGGTTCGGGTGCTGGCAGGGCTCCAGTGACCTCCATCAGGGCAAAAAGGGCCACCAACGCCAACAGGGCAACACAGATCTGCAATTGGAATAAAAACCAATAAGTTTACAAAGTCTCTATTTGGCGCTTAAGTTAGTGCACTGCATTGTAGTTGTGAGAGAGAAGGAATAAAGATATAGTGCCAGAGTACTAAACAACGTTATTATCTATATAATCACAAAATGAAGCAACGTTATAAGGATCTTAATTTTACTGCGGTTACATAGTATGTGTGGATGGCTCTTTGTTTGTGGACATTTATAAAAGAGATATTGTTTGGTTTATCCATTGCTTTTCATATATACATATATATATATATATATATATATATATATATATATATATATATATATAAAGCCATTATTCGTTTATTTTCTAGGTATCTTAAAATCTTTTTGTGCCTCTATATATAAATACTCAACTTTATACTTACAGTTTTCATTTTGAATAGAGGTTTGCTTCTTTCTTCGCTGAGTCTGGAAGTGTATGTCAGGGAGTCTAGGGACCGTACTATTTATAGGGCGCTACGTCGGGAGCAGAGAGTTGCCAACGATATATTTTGAAACTTGAATATGAAGAGGTGTGAAGATGACTTGAAACAGTCTAAACTTATATAAATAACTGTCATCCAACACTAATAACACTCAGATTATTCCTTTTCCTTCCTATTGGTAAGATCATTTTTAATATGCAGTGTTATCACGAGAGTATATGAAAGAGTTAGAAAAATGCTAAGCGTAGGCGGCGGGAAGACCGGGGTAAAACCCGTTGCAAACGTCCCCGCAAGTCTTAGCAACGTTCATCGCAGCTCCTCCCCTCACCCTCTGGGCCCTTTATAAAAGAATCTTCTTTTTCTAAACCTGATACTATTAGCCTGTGACTCATTGGAAGTCCGGGGGGCATCGGAACTTCGATGTGGTTTCCAGGTCCATAACCTCCCCTTGAATGTTGCTTGAATACTGGTTAACCAGGCCTACTTTAGGATTTGGAAAAGCAGTTACGGGGAACATAGAAATGAGAAGAAAAAGAGAATCTTGTTGTTAAAGTCGTTTAGCACTTGCGAACCAGAAAATTCTAAGCACTTCACCTAACTATATTTGCCTTTTATATATATTGCTACGAACATTATTTGGATTTACTGATATATGTATTAATCATATACGTTCAAGATATACGTGCAAGAATCCTTGTCTATTTTTACTACCACCCTTTCTTTCCTTCTCTCGAGATTCCTAGTTGCTTCTCGCTTCCTGTTTATTTCCTCGGCCTTGTGACTGGCCTTCTTCACCTTCAGACTGCCGGACCTTTAACGTCTCTCGAGCTGTTCTGTGGTGGTACATTTATTTTTTTGTTCTACATATCTAAAGAGCATTTGTGAAGTATTCACAATTGTGGATGTTATCGTAAGTTAAGAATTCTTTTTTATTCATATGGGTTGTTTTGTACTTGATTAGCGGGAACAGGCATAAAATCAGCTATCGATGGACGAAGATGCTCAGAACATTTCGCGGGATCAGCTAAGGAAGAATTTCACAGCCTTTCCATCATGAAAACGGTGAGAGTAATATACGTTATTTTATATAAACGTAGTCTTTTTTATTAGAAATTTTCTAAACAGTAGCAGCTTCTGAAAATTTAACAAGAAAGTTAAATGAATTATAATAGATTTCAATGCGCCTTAGGGCACTGATCAAAGATACTCTACAACTGTTATACAACTAGTAAGGTGTGTAATAGGAGATCCGAGTATTGTATTTTGTGTTCTGCAAGCAAGTGTGACTTTTTTATACTAAAATTATATGCATATAAGACACACACACAAACTAATGATCTATTACTTGATGTAGTGTGCGTGT
>NC_061091.1:33063392-33137130 GCF_015104395.2 Macrobrachium nipponense
ATAAAGCAGGTTGCACAGTGCAAGGTAAAAGCACCCTCCACTACCGCACTTCACGTGGTGGAGAACAGTAATGATAGATTCCAATTAAAAATTCAAACTACAGAACAGGTAACAGATGAAATATCGCGAAAGACCTTTTCCTTATGTTACTCCCGAAAATTTTGCTTCCAAATTACTCTGGGTTAAAAGATTTCTCAAGAGAACAGTAATGGAAAACACATTTGAGTGCACTCATCGGCAACAATATTCCAACACATATGAGTTAAAGAAAATAGAATTTGATGAATGCTAAAAGTATTATAGTATCCAGAAAGTTATATATATGTGCCCATGATTATTAATGTAATTCTTTATTTCCATTTAGATGTACAATATAACCAAAAGCGTTTATAAATTATTATTATTATTATTATTTTATTATTATTATTATTATTATTATTATTATTATTATTTATTGCTTTGTGTTTCTGATATTTACAAGGTCTGACAAAAGAACCCGATTGAATTTCAGATGTTTTTCCTTACAACAAAATAAAACAACAAAAAAAGCAAATCATTAAAGTAAATTCATTTCTGTTACTCAAAGAAGTAAAATCTTCACTTCATGAAGAAGAAAATTGTAGTTGAAAATGATATCAAACTGAAATACCTAAGAACTTTCCGGAATAGTAAGTCAGTTCACCTTTGACTTATCCTGAGATGAGGTTTTATGTAGTGGTTGTCGATAATTATAAAGCAAATGATACGAACCAGTTTCAGAGCGTCTCTCAGCCTGTGAAAATAGTTGAACTTTATACCCTTCCATGCACATAACGACGGATTTTGATTCAGACATTTAAAATAGAATTTCATCAGCCATCTTGAGCATCAGTGAACATATTAGACTTAGAAGGGAATGAAGAGTTATCATCCCATAGAAAAGGTTTCTTATGAATAGTAGGGAATCCGATAAAATTCGTGTTACTTTTTCTACATTCATATCGAAGTAGAGTTAAACATTCTGAAGATATATTTAATTATTGGAATCATTTGCTGGTTATAGATTTCAAGTATAAAAACTGGTTATTGAATTAATTGAATGATTCTTCCCAAAACTGTTATTTTTTAGCTTATTTCTTTGTGTCAAGCATAATCATTAGATATTTTCGGTATGCATTCTTATGCTTGTATTTAAGTCAAGGCATAATAAAAAGAAATTTACTTATCCATAATGTGTGCAGTTAAACTTTATATCTTTTTGCTGTCGAACTAAGAGAGACCTACACAGATAATGTATTTTCTGAATAAGATTTTATACAATGAACTTATTGCACACATTTGCTATGAAAGAATTTTCAGCCAAAGAATCCTCCTGCCTCCTTTTTCATTTGTCTACATTGCTTGATCACTCACTTCCAGACACAATTTTAAGCCAATGAATCAATGTTACCTCTTTACTTCTGCAGAACAGCCTCTTTCAAACGATCACCTCTTTTCGAGTTTCTGTTGAATAGCGCAATTGATGACCTCATTATCAATTAAAGGTTGCATATTCCACTAGAATCAATTGTTCATTTTACAATATTTTCGTCTTGTTCCTACCCTCCCTTGATTGTCCATAATAACATCAATAACGTTTGCAGAAATTCACATACAAATAATTACCGTCTACATCATTACGTTCTGCATTTTTTAAACTATCTATGCTCGGTAAAAATATAAAATAATTTAACACCTAATGATCCTATCAGAACCTTTCAATTTACACCTTTCCATTTCCAAGACACATTCGTTCATTATTATTTCTGTTTTTAAACATTCCAGTTCCTTTTCCTTACCCCCCTGCCGTTTTTTAAATGTTCCTATTCTGCATACACCCTTTTGAGTTAGCATTCCATTTACAAAACAAACAACTTTGATATATTTTCTCACGTTTGTAAAAATCGCACAAAGCATCGAGTTTTTCTGATCCGAACATTGGACTTTAGGTAAGTGTTATCTGCCCACGACAAATACGTTCTCAAAATACCTAAAATGATTGTTTTTTCCTTTGCCCAAGTTTTTTGCAACATACCAGGGATGTATGGAACTGGAATTCCCATCCAAGTTCCGACGCCCCCAGACATCTGTTGAGTCACACAATAACAGTATCAGTTGTCAAAAAAGAAGACACTCTCACCCTGAGAGGTAGAGGGAGCTGCGATGGACGTTGCTAAATCTTGCAGGGACGTTTCGCGATCGGTTTTACCCCGTTCTTCCCTCGATTACGCTGAGGAAATTTCTTATTCTATAGATTTACTAATGGGATAATTGTTGTATTTGTAATTATTATGCTAATTAGACAGAAAAGCAAGGTTTAAAAATTGTCATAGATAACAATTGTCAATATTAGATATAAACGTCTTTCAAGGTTTTACGCAGATCACTTGACAATCCAGTTTCAAAATAAATTGCTGGCAACTCTCCACTCTGGAACAAGCCTCTTATAAGAGGAAGGTCGTAAGGCACACTGACATTCACTTCCAGATTCAGCTAAGGAAGAAGCACCGCTCCTATTCACCATGAAAACTGTAAGTATAAAAGAAGGAAGTTTATCAATTAAATACAAAAGATTTTAAAAAACCTCGTGAATAAATGAATTATAATTTCATATATGTGAATGTGCAGTGCATACACTAGAAATAACCTACTTGAATTTGTACAAATAAAAATATATCTAGACATTCCATGTAACTATATTGAATTAAGATCTATTTTCCATTTTATGTCTATCATAAACCTTGTAATTTCCATTTGTAACTATTCTTGATATTTACATTGGTTAGTACTTTTACCCTGAATTATCCTTATTCATTCTGATTTACAATTACAGTACAATGAAGTAATAAAAGCAGCTAACAGAAATTTTGAAAATTAATTTCCTTGATTCCCTTTGCAGATCAGCGTTGCCCTTTTGGCGTTGGTGGCCCTTTTTGCCCTGATGGAGGTCACTGGAGCCCTGCCAGCACCCGAACCTAGCCGACGCCACTTCTTTGGAGGAAGTCCCTATGGCTTCGGCGGTTACGGCTATAGACCTCACGGATTCGGCTTTGGCTACGGCGGATACGGCGGTGGTTTTGGAGGCTTTGGAGGTGGATTTGGTGGATATGGTGGTGGTTTCTTCGGTTGAGAAACATCTTATCTTCCATGAAGACATCGGAAGTTAGAACGTCAATGACATCCATAAATTGTTTAATGTTCGAAAAAATTATAACTGGCCGATTTATGTAAATGAAAATATGAGTTTATTTTTCTATAAATTATAATAGATTTTCTTCTTAAAAATCCTTTGATATCTTATTCTTCTTCCTGTGATATAAACTGGAATAGAACTCAGTTTCAAATGTCTTGTTATTTGTTTTAAATTATTAAACATTTCTTAGTAATAGATTCCAAAACATTGGACAATTAAGGGATTAAATTAAACAAATTTTTAAAAGCAGAATTGATTAAGATTTCATGAACTCCGTAACTAGAATTACTAAGTAATAAATGAAAGGTTTATAACATAAAATAAGATAACACTCAGAACTTTTTATGATATATGGGAGGTCTTGGTCCACAAGAAACAGACGAACTATGAACAAGTTTTATGTGGCAATAGAAAAGGGAGGTAGCTTTTGGCGTCCTCACTTACTGACATGTTTCAGATTACATTTTACATATTTTGCTGAATACGTTGCAGGGTCGAGATTCAACTGCAAATCACCAGAAATAACTGAAAGCTTAAACAATTTGCAGCAATATAAGGTAAAATCTTTAAGGCAAAAACATCAAAAACTGACAAACAAATAAATTTTTTATTTACTTAATGAGAAAAAACCAAAAACCCTTCATGAGTGATATATGAAAATCCTTCAGTCATCAAGCGGATATATGATAAAGCAAGTTCACAGTGAAAGGTAAAAACATCCTCCACTATCACACGCCACGTGATGCAGAACAGTAAGGATAGATTTCAATTAAAAACTCCAACTAGAGAACAGGAAACAGACCTTTTCCTGATGTTACTCCCGGAAACTTTGCTTCCAAATTACAGGCGATTAAAAGATCTCTCCAGAGAACAGAAAAAGGTAAAAGTAATGGAACACACGTTC
Source organism: Macrobrachium nipponense (assembly GCF_015104395.2). Lineage (NCBI taxonomy): Eukaryota > Metazoa > Arthropoda > Malacostraca > Decapoda > Palaemonidae > Macrobrachium > Macrobrachium nipponense. The sequence continues at coordinate 33,067,508 of NC_061091.1, forward strand.
GAGTGTACTCATCGGCAACAATATTGCAAAACAAATAGATGAATAAAAGAGAATTTGATGTCTGCCAAATATATTCTAGTATCCAGAAAGTTGCGTACATTTGCTCATGATTATCTCATGATTATAAATATAATTCTATATTTTCATTTGGAAATATATTCATAAGCGTTTAAAAATTCTTACATTAGATATTCTCCTTCCAAAAAAGTACTTTGTAGCTTTGTGTTTCTGATATTTACGAAGTCTCACAGGAAAAACACGATTGTAACACAGCAGTTCTTCCTTATAACAAAATAAAATAACAACAAAATAAATTCATTCCTGTTACACAAAGAAATAGAATCTTCACTTTAATAAGAAGGAAATTGTGGTGAAAACGGTATTAAGCTGGAATACCTTTGAACCTACCGACATAGTAAGTCAGTTCACCTTTGATTTGTCACGAGATGAGATTTTATGTAATAGTTGTCGAGAATTATAGAGCAAATAAAACAGCGAGTTTCAAGGCGTGTCTTGACCTCTGGAAACAGTTGATCCTTACAGCCTTTCACGTACAAATTAGGTGCCAAAGGCTGTTTTTTATTGTCATTTAAAACGGAATTTCATAATTCGTCTTGTACATCAGTGAACATAGTAGACTTACACATAGACTTACAAGAGATTCCTCAATTATCATCCTATAGAAAGTGTTTTAAGAAATAAAAGAATATTATATTTAAGAATCAATATTTTTCCATTACTCTGTTCTGTCAAAGAAGACCCAAATGTTTTGTTAGAATAACCTGCTGGTTACAGGTTTTGAGGTGAAAATAGCTACTGAATTAAAAGAGGTTTATTTCCAATGACACTATTGTTTTATAGCTCATTTCTTTGTGTCAATAATTTTCATTAGTGATTTCCGGTATGCATTCTCGTTTTGTCTTCAGGCCAAAGTGTTAAAATAAATTCATGAAGCCACAACGTGTGCAGTTATATTTTATATTCTTGTGTTGACGTAATAAGAGAAACTTATATTAAGAGAAGCCTATGAAGAATATCTGGATATGGCTTTAAACAATAAACTTATTAATTATATATTTTCCTACTGAAACAAAATATGTATGAATATTTTCATTTCTTCACAGTCTCTCATTTACGCTTAAAGGGTCATAGAAAGCTCCTTATAGAAGCTATATCCTCAGTTCCGATATCTAGTTCTCTACTTTTCTAAATATCAAAGAAGTTCTTTCATCCGTAAATGTTTCAAAGATGTTTCAGTCTTAGACTTACCTTGATACCGAGCTAATCCTTCTCTCACTTTTGCAATCTTAGATCAATCTAATGTTTATCGTCTTATTCCTGTATAAATCTTCCATTATCAACCCTTCTGTCACCTGTCGGCATTGCTTGATTAATCACTTCCAAACGCATTAAGCAAATCAATTAATATTATGAGAGACCATTTCTGAGAATAGCTTTTTTCGCTTTTACTCGTTACAATCGATCTATTTTTATCACTTTCTGCCAAATAAAGTGAGTAATGACATTATCAAATAATATATTCCCACTTGCATCAATAATAATTATCCTTTGATTCATCAAGTTTTGCTTTTCTTTCATTATCGGCATTCGGTTAAATTAGTTTTTAAACATACTATTTCCTTTTCCCTGTTTCTATGTCTTTCTTACAACAATCCTCTTCGTCTGCCTTCTAAATTAGGGTTCCTTTTACTAATGCTCTTTGATATATATATATATATATATATATATAATATATATATATATATATATATATATATATATATATATATATATATATATATTTGTATATATAGACACACATATATATAGACATTTATATAATTTCGTTTATAAAATATAGGCAAAGCGTCGTGGTTTTATGACCTGAACACAACAATTATAGTGAAGTTAAAGTTGTGTAATACAAAATCCCAGAGTAATTATTTTCTATTTTGCCAATTTTTTTTTTCTTTTTTTTTTTGCAACATACCAGTGAGTTGTGGTCCTGGAATCCCCATCAAAGTTCCGACTGCCCCAGACTTCCTTTGAGTCACAGAATAACAGTATCAGTTGTCTAAAAAGGCGATTCTCTAGGATGGGAGGTAAGGGGGGAGGGAGCTGCGATGGATGTTGCTAAATCTTGCAGGTAATTTTCGCGACGGGTTTTACCCCGTTCATCTTTGCCATTACTCCAAGGAAATTTCCTATCCAATAGATTTACCGATAAGATTAGATACAAACGTCTTTCAAGGCGTTCTACGCAGATCGCATGACAATCCAGCTTCAAAACAGATGGCTGGCAACTCTCCACTCTGGAACGAGCATCCTATAAAGGAAGATCGCAAGTTGCACTGACAAATACTTCCAGAATCAACTAAGGAAGAAGCACAACTCCTGACAATGAAAACTGTAAGTATAAACTAAGGAATTTTATCATTTAAAGACATAAATTCTAAGATCATCTATGGATAATCGAAGAGTAGTTTGATATAGATAATGCAATAATTATACAAAAAATAATCTTACATATAAAAATGAACAGCCATTCCGACAATCTATGTAAGTGTTTTAAATGAAAATCTATTTTCCCTTTTATATGTCTATCATATAACTTGTAATTTCTAATCGTATTTATTCATGATATTTACTTTAATTAGTATTTTTAATCTATATAACCCTTATTCATTCTCATTCACTAGTACAGTACAATGAACTAATTAAACATTCTAACTGAAATTCATCAAATTAATTTCCTTGATTCCCTTTGCAGATCAGCGTTGCCCTGTTGGCGTTGGTGGCCCTTTTTGCCTTGATGGAGGTCACTGGAGCCCTGCCAGCACCCGAACCTAGCAGACGCCACTTCTTTGGAGGAAGTCCCTATGGCTTCGGCGGTTACGGCTATAGACCCCACGGATTCGGATTTGGCTACGGCGGATACGGCGGTGGTTTTGGAGGCTTTGGAGGTGGATTTGGTGGATATGGTGGTGGTTTCTTCGGTTGATAAACATCTTTTCTTCCATGAAGATACCAGATGTTAGAATGTCAATTACTCCATGAATTGTTAAATGTTCGAAAATATTAAGAATGACTCATTGACGCTAATGAAAATATGTGTTTATTTTTCTATAAATTATAATAAATGTTAGTTTTCTTAAAAAATTTTGTTTAATATTACAAGTTAGTTTTCTTAAAAATTTTTTTTTAATATTTTATTCCTCTTCCTGTGATGCAAACTGCACTAAAATCATTTTGAATTGCCTTGTCATGTGTATTACATTATTTAACATCTGGGGGCAGTAGATTCCAAAACACAGGAATGTTTTTCATTTGGGGTTGTGTTAAACACATTATTGAAAACTATTAAATAAATTTCAAAATAACTGAATATATCATAATCTCCAAAACAAATATTACGAAGTAATAAGTAGAAGGTTTATAACAAAATAAGGCATCACACTCACAACTTTATTTGATATATGGGAGATCTTTGTCCACAAAAAATAGGTGTTCAATGAACATGTTCTATTCGGCAACAGAAAAGGGAGGTAGCTTTGTTGACGAAATGAAGAAATGCGTCTTCACTTACTGATATATGTTCCAGAGATTACCTTGCATATTTTGCTGTCAAAATATATTATAGGATCAAGGTTTAACTTCAGATCAGAAATAACTGAGAGCTCCAACACTATGCATCAAAATAAGTAAAGATTTCTAAGGTAAATATAATATATATATATATTTATATATATATATATATATATATATATATATATATATAAATATATATATATAGTAAATATATATAATATATATATATATAATATATAAATATATTTATATATATATATATATATAATATATATATAATATATATATATATATATATAATATATATATATATATAATATACATATATATATATATATATATATAGTATATATATATATATATATATATAATATATATATATATATATAAAAACTCGGAAACAATTCGATTCAAAATTTACCATCAAAATTACACCAAATTGATAAGAGAAAAAATATCCCTGAGGGCTGATATATGAAAATGAATCAGTCTTCAAGAGATATATGAAGAGGTAAGTATACAGTCTAAGGTAAAAACAGTGATAGATTCCAATAAAAAATGCAAGAGACCTTTTCCTGATGTTACTCCCGGAAACTTTGCTTCCAAATTACAGGCGGTTGGAAGATCTCTCAAGAGAACAGAAAAAGGTAAAAGTAATGGAAAACACATTTGAGTGAACTCATCGACAACAATATTCCAACACAAATAAGCTAAATAAAAGAGAATTTGATGACTGCCAAGTATATTCTAGTATCCAGAAAGTTGTGTACATGGGTCTATGACAATAAATATAATTCTCTGTTCTCATTTATAAATATATTCATAAGCGTTTATAAAATAAATTCATTCTTATTACTCAAAGATATAAAATCTTCACTTTATGAAGAAAAATATTGTGGATGAAAATGGTAAAGCTGAAATACTTATGAACTTCAGGGAATAGTAAGTCATTTGACCTTTCATTTATCCTGAGACGAGGTTTTGTGTAAAGGTTGTCGAGAATCATAAAGCAAATGATACACTCCGAGTTTCGGGTCGTCTCTTGACCTATGGAAATAGTTGAGCTTATTATTCCTTCACCTAAATGAATTGCCAATGACGGTTTTAATCTATTATAGAAAAAAATTCAAAATTTTATGTCATACTTCCTTTTAATTACAAATGTACGTATCGCACTTAGAAGGTAGTTCACAGTTACCATCCTTAGAAAGGGATTTTAAAAAATAATGGGAAATCGGATAAGAATCATGTTAATTTGCCTTTTTCATACCGAAGTATATAGAGCTAAAGTTCTTGAAATATACTCGACTGTTGGAATAATTTGCTGGTTATATATTTCAATGTTAAACTAGCTATTGAATTAATTGAAGGACATTTTTCAAAACTGTAGTAGTCTGTAGCTTATTTCATTGTGTCAATAATTTTCATTGGATATTTCCTGTGTGCATTCGCATTTCTTTATTTACGTCAAGACGTTATAAGAAGAAATTTACGTATCCACAATATGTGCAGTTAAGCTTTATATCTTTTTGTTGCCGAATTTTGCAGTATTTTATTTCGTTTACAAAATATGCACAAAGCATCGTACGTTTATGATCTGAACATTTCTGTTTTAGATAGTTTTTCCGGTCCACCGCACATACGCTCCTAAAAATCCCTAAAATCTTCTTCGCCAATTTGTTGCAACATACCAGGGAGGTGTGGAATTGGAAACCCCATCGAAGTTCCGATGCCCCAGACATCTGTTGAGTCACACAATAGCAGTATCAGTCGTCTAAAAAGAAGATACTCTCACCTGAGAGGCAGAGGAGGAGGGAGCTGCGATGGACGTTGCTACAACTTGCAGGGACGTTTTCCGATGGGTTTTACCCGTTCTTCCCTCGATTACGCTGAGGAAATTTCCTCAGATATAGATTTACCGAGGAGATAATCTTCATATATGTAATAATTATGCAAATAAGACAGAACAAATTTTTTAACAATTGTATGATACGACAATAATGAATATGAGATGTAAACGTCTTTCAAGGCTTTTCGCAGATCACTTGACAATCCAGTTTCAAAATAGATCACTGGCAACTCTCCACTCTGGAACAAGTCTCCTATAAAACGAAGGACGCAAGGCACCCTGACATACACTTCCAGATTCAGCTAAGGAAGAAGCACAACTTATCCACCATGAAAACTGTAAGTATTAAATGACGAATTTTATCATTTAAATACAAAAGATTTTAAAAAACCTCGTGAATAAATGAATTATAATTTCATATATGTGAATGTGCAGTGCATACAATAGAAATAAAACTTCTCTAATTTGTACAAATAAAGATATGCCTAGACATTCCCTGTAACTATATTAAATTAAGATCTATTTTCCCTTTTATGTCTATCATAAACCTTGTAATTTCCATTTGTAACTATTCTTGATATTTACATTGGTTAGTACTTTTATCCTGAATTATTCTTATTCATTCTAATTTACAATTACAGTAAAATGAAGTAATAAAAGCAGCTAACAGAAATTTTGAAAATTAATTTTCTTGATTCCCTTTGCAGATCAGCGTTGCCCTGTTAGCGTTGGTGGCCCTTTTTGCCCTGATGGAGGTCACTGGAGCCCTGCCAGCACCCGAACCTAGCCGACGCCACTTCTTTGGAGGTAGTCCCTATGGCTTCGGCGGTTACGGCTATAGACCCCACGGATTCGGCTTTGGCTACGGCGGATACGGCGGTGGTTTTGGAGGCTTTGGAGGTGGATTTGGTGGATTTGGTGGATATGGTGGTGGTTTCTTCGGTTGATGAACATCTTGTCTTTCATGAAGATCCCCGAAGTTAGAACGTCAGTGACCTCCATAATGTTTGAAAGTATTATGACTGACCGATTTATGTAAATGAAAATATGAGTTTATTTTTCTATAAATTATAATAAATTATCTTCTTCTTAAAAAAACCTTTGATATCTTATTTCTCTTCCTGTGATATAAACTGAAATAGAACTCAGTTTCAAATGTCTTGGCAATAGATTCCAAAACACTGGGCAATTAAGGGATTAAATTAAAAAAAAATTTAAAGGCAAATTTGTTTAGGATTCCATGAACTTCGAAACTAAAATTACTAAGTAACAAAGAGAAGGTTTATACCATAAAATAAGAAGACACTCACAACTTTTTATGATATATGGGAAGTCTTAGTCCACAAGAAACAGACGAACTATGAACGAGTTTTATGTGGCAATAGAAAAGGGAGGTAGCTTTGATGACGAGATAAAGAATAGAGCCCTCACTTACTAATCTCTTTAAGATTATAGCTTGCATATTTGGCTGTCAAAATACGTACCAGGGTAGAGGTTCAACTACAAATCGCCAGAAATAACTGAAACCTTAAACAATTTACAGGAATATATGGTAAAACCTTTAAGGCAAAAACATCAAAAAATAATAAACAAATAATTTTTTTATTTACTTAACGAGAAAAAACAAAAACCCCTTAGGACGGATATATGAAAATCCTTCAGTCATCAAGAGGATATATGATAAAGCACGTTCACAGTGAAAGGTAAAAACATCTTCCAGTATCACACGCCACGTGATGCAGAACAGTAAGGATGGATTCCAATTAAATATTCAAACTACAGACAGGAAACAGAACTTTTCCTGATGTTACTCCCGGAAACTTTGCTTCCAAATTGCAGGAGGTTAAAAGATCTCTTCAGAAAACAGAAAAAGGTAAAAGTAATGGAACACACGTTTGAGTGTTCTCATCGGCAACAATATCCCAACACAAATAGTTGAATAAAAGAGAATTTGATGACTGTCAAATATATTCTAGTATTCAGAAAGTTGTGTACATGTGCTTATGATTATAAATATAATTCTATATTTTCATTTAGAAATATATTCATAAACGTTTACCAATTCTTACATTAGACATATTCTTTCCAAAACAGTACTCTTTAGCTTTGTGTTTCTGATAATTACGAAGTCTCACAGGAAAAACACGATCGTAACAGAGCAGTTCTTCCTTATAATAAAATAAAACAACAACAAAATAAATTCATTCCTGTTACTCAAAGAAATAGAATCTTCACTTTAAGAAGAAGGAAATTGTGGGTGAAAACGGTATTAAGCTGGAATACCTTTGAACTTACCGACATAGTAAGTCAGTTCACCTTTGATTTGTCGTGGGATGAGGTTTTATGTAATAGTTGTCGATTATAGAGCAAATGAAACAGCGAGTTTCAAGGAGTCTCTTGGCCTCTGGAAACAGTTGATCCTTATACACCAAAGACTGTTTTTTATTCTGCCATTTAAAACGGAATTTCATAATTAGTCCAGTGCGTCAGTGAACATAGTAGACTTACAAGAGATTCCTCAGTTATCATCCTATGGAAAGGATTTTAATCAATAAAAGAATATTATATTTAAGAATCATTATTTTTCCATTACTCTGTTTTATCCAAGAACACCCAAATGTTTTATTGGAATAACCGGCTGGTTACAAGTTTTGAGGTGAAAATAGCTACTGAATTAAAAGACGTATATTTCCAATGACACTATTGTTTTATAGCTCATTTCTTTGTGTCAATCATTTTAATTAGTTTTTTCCGGTATGCATTCTCGTTTTGTCTTCAGGCCAAAGTGTTAAAATAAATTCATGTAGCCACAACGTGTGCAGTTATATTTGATATCCTTATGTTGACGTAATAAGAGAAACTTACACTAAGAGAATCAGAGAAACTTATACATATTGAAACAAAATATGTATAAATTATTTCATTTCTTCACAGTCTCTCATTTACGCTTAGGTCATAGAAAGCTACTTATAGAAGCTATGTCCTCAGTCCCTCTATCTATTTCTCTACTTTCCTGAATATCAAAGAATTTCTTTCATCCGAAAATCTTTCAAAGATGTTACAGTCTTAGACTTACCTTAATACCGAGCTAATCCTTCTCTCACCATTGCAGTCTTAGATCAGTGTAATGTTTATCGTCTTATTCCTGTATAAATCTTCCATTATCATCCCCTCTGGCATTTGTCAGCAGTGCTTGATCAATCGCTTCCAAATGTATTTATAAGAAAATGTATAATAAGCTATCATTTGTGAGAATAGCCTCTATCACCTTTTACTCTTTACAAACGATTACCTTTTACCAGTTTCTGCCGAATAACGCAATTAATGACATTATTATCAAATAAAAGCAGTATGTTCATACTTGCGGCAATTAATCCAATTTACAATATTTTCTTCTTATTGCCAAATTCCCTTTAATTTTCCATAATCGCATTAACAACTTTTCATGATATTCAAATAAAAATAAGTAACCTCTGCATCATCAAGTTCTGCTTTTCTATTATTATTGGCATTCGGTTAAATTATTTTTTGAACATTTCAGTTCCTTTTCTCTTTTTCTCGTCTTTCCTACACCACTACTCTTTGTCTGCCCACATTCTTCTAAATTAGGTTTCAATTTACCAAAATGTTGCACTTTTCTATATATATATTATAATATATATATACATTTATGATTGTCTTAAGTTATATATATATATATATATATACCTATATATGTATATATAATATATATATATATATATATATATATATATATATTATATATATATATTTATATACATATATAGATATATATATACACACACATACAATGCTTCATGGTTTTATGATCTAAACACAACTATTTCTATTTTAGTTAAGTTAAACCTGTCCAATGCAAAATCCTGAAAGTAGTTATTTTCTATTTTACCCCATTTTTTTAACATAACAGGGAGGTATGTTCCTGGAAACCCCATCGAAGTTCCGATGCCCCAGACTTCCTTTGAGTCAGATCCTAACATTATCAGTCCTGTAAAAAGAAGATTCTGTCATGGGAGGTAGAGGGGGAGGGAGCTACGATGGACGTTGCATCGTCCTGCAGGGACTTTTTGCGATGGGTTTTACCAGCGATTCCGCTAAGAAAATTTCCTAAGCTACAGTTTTACCGAAAAGATAATTATTGTATATTTAATTATTATGCCAATAAGACAGAAAAATTATAAGTTTAACATTTATATTAGATTATAATTGTCAATAATAGATAGAAATGTGTTTGAAGGCTTTCTACGCTGATCGCTGGACAATCCAGCTACAAAATAGATTGCTGGCAACTCTTCACTCTGGAACGAGCGTCCTATAAAATGAAGGTCGCAAGGTGCCCTGACATCTACTTCCAGATTCAGCTAAGGAAGAAGCAAAACTCCTATTCATCATGAAAACTGTAAGTATAAAATAAGGAATTTTTTCATCTAAAGACATAAATTCTAAGATACTAGGGGGTTAAATTAATGATAGTTTGATATATATATGAATGGAATAAATATGCAAATAATAAGTTACATATAAATATACAAATAAAAATCCATCAGACATTCCATATAACTGTAGTAAATTAAAAACTGTTTGTCTTTTTACTTATAGATCTTATAAACTGTAAATTCTGTTTTTAATTATTTATGATATGTAGGTTGGTTAGTACTTTTACTCTATATAATCCTTAATCATTCTCATTTTAAAGTAACAGTACAATGAACTAACTAAACCATCTAACTGAAATTCAGGAAATTAATTTCCTTGATTCCCTTTGCAGATCAGCGTTGCCCTGTTGGCGTTGGTGGCCCTTTTTGCCCTGATGGAGGTCACTGGAGCCCTGCCAGCACCCGAACCTAGCCGACGCCACTTCTTTGGAGGTAGTCCCTATGGCTTCGGCGGTTACGGCTATAGACCCCACGGATTCGGCTTTGGCTACGGCGGATACGGCGGTGGTTTTGGAGGCTTTGGAGGTGGATTTGGTGGATTTGGTGGATATGGTGGTGGTTTCTTCGGTTGATAAACATCTTATCTTTCATGAAGATATTGGAAGTTAGAACGTCAATGACCTCCATAAATTGTTAAATGTTCGAAAATATTAAGAATGACCGATTGACGCTAATGAAAATATGTACTTATTTTTATATAAATTGTAATAAATTTTATTTTTCTTAAGAAAAAGTTTGATATTTTATTCCTCTTCCTGTGATGCAAACTGAACTAAAATCAGTCTGAATTGCCTTGTCATGTGTATTACATTATTTAATATTTGCTAGCATTAGATTCTAAAACACTAAGGAATCTTCTTTTTCATTTAGGATTGCGTTAAGTACATTACTGAAAATTATTAAATGTAGTTCAGAATAGTTGAAGATATCATAATCTACGTAACAAATATTACGAAGTAACAAGTACAAGGTTTATAACATAAACAAGGTCATCACACACAACTTTTTATAATATATGGGGAGTTCCACGTTTGCCGAGTGCATTTCGCGCTCGGCTACCATTCGGTGGTCCGAAGTTCGATTCTCGGCTCGGCCAGCGCAGAACTAGAGGAATTTATTTCTGGTGATAGAAATTCATTTTTCGATACAATGTGGTTCGGATCCCACAATAACCTGTAGGTCCTGTTGCTAGGTAACCAATTGGTTCCTAGTCACATAAAAATATCTAATCCTTCGGGCCAGCCCTAGGAGAGCTGTTAATCAGCTCAGTGGTCTGGTAAAACTAAGATATACTTAACTTATAATATATGGGAAATCTTGATCAACAAAAAAAATAGTGTACTATGATGTTATGATCATCACTTTATAGCGAAGAATTATAAGTTAAAGGAAAGGAAAATGCAACTTCTTCGAGAAGGTCTGCAGCCAGGATGCATTCGCGCACGTGTTGGAGGCACCTGTTCTCATGATGGTTCTAGAATCGGCAGGCGTTTTGTGGAACGCAACAGGCGCCGACGTGTCGTGAGAAACGCCGCGATTTCTGATGCAACATTTTGTAGAGATCCTTCTAAACCGTTCTTGTCATCCCGGGAGTTTGTGACGTTCGCTGGTAGGCTCAGCCCCCAGGTCGCCGTATATATACAACTGACGAAGCAGAGATCATCAGATCATCAGTGAGAGACCAGCAGAGATCATCAGATCATCAGTGAGAGATCATCAGAGAGAGATAAGAGAAGAAGGATCAGACGAAGGTTTAAGAGAGGAGGAAAGCGCACGAGAGTTTGATCGGAATATGGTCAAGTCGTCGTCAGGGAGTGGACGACCGAGATATTTCGACGATGAGCAAGCATTCAGAGAAGAAACGTTCTACGGAGTCAAGAAGACGTCTGAAATTACAGTTCTCCTTTTGCGAAGCCACCTCTTCGAGCATTGGTTTATGACAGCTGCAAAACTGGCCAGCAAGTATTTTAGTTACCTCACTGTTTCCCCAGTTCACGCATTGTAAGATTTGACTTTTGTTATGTAAAAAGGAGAAACCATTCTGCATTTATCTTTGTTAGTAAGCTTGTAAATAAACCTTTGTTCTGTTAGTGTTTCTTTCTATATTCGTATCCCCAGTTTCAACTGTTGGTGTTGAATCCTTTTTGTTTATTATAATATCGAACCTGTAGCAGACCTCGGCTGTAACATATGAACATATTCTATTTGGCAACAGAAAAGGGAGGTACCTTTGTTGGCAATGTAAAAATGCGTCTTCACTTACTGTTTCAGATCATGCCTTGTATATTTTGCTATAAAATCCTTTATAGGACCTAGATTTAACTGCAAATCAGAAATAACTGAGAGTTTCAACACTATGCATCAAAACAAGTTAAAATATCTAAGGTAAGCATAAAAAAACACTCGCAAACAATTCAATTTAAAATTTATCATCAAAATTCCCCCAACTTAATAAGAAAAAAAAAATATTCCTAAGGGCTGATATGTGAAAATTCTTCAGTCTTTAAGAGATCTATGAAGAGACAAGTGCAAAGTGTAAGTTAGAAACATCCTCCAAAACCAAACGTTACCTGGTGGAGAACAGTAATGATAGATTCCAATTAAAATTACAAACTACGAGAACAAGGAACAGATGAAGTATCGCATGAGACCTTTTCCTGATGTTACTCCCGTATACTCTGCTTCCAAATTGCATGGGGTTAAACGATCTCTCAAGAGAACAGAAAAAGTTAAAGTAATTGAAAACAGCTCAATGTACTCATCGGCAACGTTATTCCAACACAAATGAGTTAAATAAAAGAGAATTTGATGACTGCCTACTATATTCTAGTATCCAGAAAGTTGAGGTACATGTGGCTATGATTATAAATATAATTCTCTGTTGACATTTAGAAATTGCTACTGAAAAATTACGTTTTTTTTTTTTTTTGTCTTTTCATTAAAGTCTCTCATTTATGATTAGGTCATAGAAATCTCCTTATAGAAGCTATATCATCAATCCCCTTTCTATATTATTCTTTTTTTTCTAACTTTTCAAAATATTCCGTTCTTCTAGTGAAATAAGACAGACTTTAAAGTCAAGGTATCATCCTGCCTCATTTGCATTCTTACATTAACTTTATTTACCATCTAATTCCTACAAAACTCTTCCCCATTCATCCATTATTTCTTTTGTCAACATTGCTTTATCAATCACTTCCAGACACACTTTTAAGCAAGTGAATCAATATTATGACCTAGCATTTGTAAGAATGGCAACTTTCACCTTTTCCTTGTTACGAACGATCAGTGTCCACCGAATAACGTAATTAATGACAATATTATCGAATAAAAGCAATATATTCTTTTTATCAACAGCCTCCTCTTATCTGGATTGATCTTAATTGGTTCAACAGGTTTTGCAGATATTCATTTAAAACTAAGTTATCTCTTCCTTATCAAGTTCTGCTTTTCATGTATTTGGTACAAATATGAAATGTGATATAACAATATAATTTTCTTCGTCCTCTCAGTCTACAATTTCTGCCATTTGGACACATTTGATCATTATCAATTATTTTTCAAACATTCCAGTTCATTTTACCTGCTTCCCTGTATCCTACAACGTTCTTCTCCGTCTACCTGCATACTTCTCAATTAGCATTCCATTTACCAAGCAAATACACTTTGATATATAGTATTTCGTTTACAAATAACGCACAAAGCATTGTGCTTTTATGATCTGAAAATTTCAGTTTTAGTTAGTTTTTCCTGTCCACCAAACATACGCTCCCAAAAATCCCTAAAATCTTCTTCGCCAATATTTTGAAACATACCAGGGAGGTATGGACCTGGAAACCCCATCAAAGTTCCGATGTCCCAGACATCTGTTGAGTCACACACCAACTTTTCCAATGGGTTTTATTGGTTCATCCCGCGATTACGCTGAGGAAATTTCCTCAGATATAAATTTACCGATGAGATAATTTTTACATATATGATAATTATGTAAATAAGACAGAAAAATAATGCTTAACAATTATATGATACGACAATAATGAATATTAGATGTAAACGTCTTTCAAGGCTTTACGCAGATCACTTGACAATCCCGTTTCAAAATAGATCGCTGGCAACTCTCCACTCTCGAACAAGACTCCTATAAAAGGAAGGTCGCAAGGCACCCTGACATTGGAAAACAGTGTCAGACCATGTGAACACTGTCAAGAAGAAACACAGCAACCACTCCTTCACTACCTGCTGGAATGCAGAGAAACAGCACAGCTAAGAGGTGCAGCACAAAATGCAGTACCTGCATAAGATGCTGAGCATGCAGCTGCCACAGTCACAAAGACAATCATTGAAAACTTTGAAGAGCATGCCCAGGTGCTCTACAACCTACCTCCACCAAGGTAATCAAACTAATAAGTGAAATCAATCACCCTCATCACATCCCCTCATTGTAAGGCTCTATCCACATCATCCACTATCATTCTTTTAAAAAACTTTACCTACAACTAAAATCCTCCGGCAGGGACCCAAGGGAGTAAAGGGTTGGACAACCCCACCTGCACCGCTTCTCCGATTTTCGAAAGCCTTACACTCATTCAAACTTCTTCTATAATATGACATGATGGCCCTCTCTTACTGACACCATCATCCTTCCCCTGTCCACTCCTATCTCTACAACTAAAGATATTTCCAATTTCAAAAAACTAACCATGTACCTAAAGAATCTTTTCAGATCACCTACGGGCCGAACAAGGGAAAGGCCCGTGCCAACAAGAAGTGTTGGCTTAATACAACAACAACAAACAAGCACCCTGACATACACTTCCAGATTCAGCTAAGAAAGAAGCACAACTTATCCGCCATGAAAACTGTAAGTATTAAATAAGTAATTTTATCATTTAAATACATAAATTTTAAGATATTAGATTGATAAACGAATATATAGTTTGATATAAATGAATGCAATAAATATGAACATGATTAGTTACTTATATATACATATGTGCAAATAAAGAGTCATACCCCACACTGTGAGTAATTGCGATTTGTAACTATTCATAATATCTACGTTGGTTAGTATTTTTACTCTATATAATCCTTATTCATTTTCATTCACAAGTACAATACAATGAACTAATTAAATCATCTAACTGAAATTTAGCAAATTAATTTTCTTGATTCCCTTTGCAAATTAGCGTTGCCCTGTTGGCGTTGGTGGCCCTTTTTGCCCTGATGGAGGTCACTGGAGCCCTGCCAGCACCCGAACCTAGCCGACGCCACTTCTTTGGAGGTAGTCCCTATGGCTTCGGCGGTTACGGCTATAGACCCCACGGATTCGGATTTGGCTACGGCGGATACGGCGGTGGTTTTGGAGGCTTTGGAGGTGGATTTGGTGGATATGGTGGTGGTTTCTTCGGTTGATAAACATCTTATCTTCCATGAAAGTCCCGGAAGTTTGAATGTCAATGACCTGGATGAAATGTTTAATGTTAAAAATATTTATGCAAATGAAGCTATGAGAGTTTATTTTTCTATAAATCGTAATAAATTTTGTGTTTCCTAGAAAACAAAATTGGCATTTTATTCCTCTTTCTATGATGTAAGTTTTAAATGTCATTTCATGTGCATTAAAAAATTTAGAATTTATTAGAAGTAGATTCCAAAACACTATGCAATCCTCTTTTTCAAGTAGTTTTGTGTTAAATACGTTATTGAAAACTATTAAATGGAGTTCAAAATTGCTGAAGATATCATAAACTCCGTAACAAAGATTACGAAATAATAGTAGAAGGTTTATAACATAAAACAAGGTCATCACACTCACATCTTAATTATGATATATGGGAGTTCTTTGTTTCCCACAATAAATAGGTTATAAACTATGAACATGTATTATGTGGCAACAGAAAAGGGAAGTAGCTTTGTTGACGAAATGATGAACTGCGCCTTCACTTACTGATATATGTTTATGATCATACTGCGCATATTTTGTCAAAATACGTTGCGGGGTCGAGGTTCAACTACAAATCGTCAGATATGACTGAGAGATTGAACGCTGCATCAAAATGAGTTAAAACTTTTAAGATAAACATAACTCAAAACTAGAAGTAAATTTTTTCTTACCATCAAAATTAAACCAACTTAATAAAAAAAATCCCTTTGGCTGATATGTGGAAATCTTTAGTCATCAAGAGGATATAAGATAAAGCAAGTGCACAGTGCGAGGTAAAATCACCCTCCACTACCACACATCATGTGATGGAGAACAGTAATGTTAGATTCCAAATAAAAATTCAAACTAAGAGAACAAGGAACAGATGAAGTATGGCGAGACACCTCTCCAAAATTACATTGGGTTAAAAGATCTCTTAAGAAAAAAAAATTAAAGTAATGAAAAACACTTTTCAGTGAAATTGTCATGTAGAAAATTGCAACAAAAGTCCAAGGGGCCTTTGGCACCAGAGGGCACAAAACCGCGTAAATTAGGCGGCTGTCATGACGCAGGTGTCAGTAATAACAACTGACAGAGAACTTCATCAGCTGTGTGTCATTAGGGATTGCTGTGCGCCGTCTGCTACCCATGATTATTTTGATAAATTTTTAATTAAATTTTTCAAGATTTCAGGTGTTAGAAAAGCTACTAATAAAGAAAATTATGTTCATTATTTTTCCAACACTGACAACAAGTTAAAAGGAATGTTATGATTTATTTTTCTTTAAAGGCATATGTATATGCGACCCCACATTTCTAGGCGAAGAATTTTCCAATATCGTAGACTCCTTTAGGTCCTTAAAGTACCTGAAGTATTTTTTTACTGATGCCATCACCTCTTAATATTTCCTGAGGAAATTTTATTTAACGAAGGTAAGTTTTCTTTTGTAGGAAATTGTTTCGAATCGTTCAAAAAGTCTTGGAGACTTTCTTTAATTAGCCATATCTTTAATTAATTATATCTCTGTAAATTTAAACTTTGAAAATACAGTTTAATCTTTTTAAAATTCTAGTTTTTCATGATTGCTCCGTAAGATTTAAATATAATGATCACATGCGTATTGACTGAATTAATTGCTGACTGACAGCGTTTGTCGATGATTATTCAGAACGTCATAAATAAGAGTTTTGCAAAAGTAGAAAGAGTTTTATTGCTGCTAAAGATGGATATGTAAGAGCTGACTACTACAATTAAAGTCGGACATACTTTCTTTTGGTATTTTCTATAGTTGATGAAGAAGTTTAAGTCTTTGTAGAAGTCTTTGGAATCTACACAAATACTTCCTGACAGGCGGTATGAAAGCACGAGATACCTGCGTAAATAGACACTCTTTTATTTTATTATTATACACTTTAATTTAGATTCCCTTTTGGGCTGTTTGTCTGTCTGTCTGGGTCAAATCTTGATATTCAATAATCAACCTGTTCCCTTTGTATGATGGACTTGAAATTTTGCATGATTACTCAGTTCTAGTGACAAAACAACCCCTCTTGATAAGGTCAGAAGTGACCTCTAGTGACCCTACGGTGACCTCTCCCAATATCTCAGGGTTTGTTTGAAGTTAATAACTCTACGGATTTTTCAAACATTCTTTGGTTCGACTGGATATTATAGAACATCACTTTCTATTACATTGGCTACAATCATATATCCGTTGCATTTTCTGTCAAGGCTAAAAAGTATGATATAAAAAATAGAAATTTTTTTAAACTCTTATGAAAATACACTAAAATAGAAAAAAATTATTTTTTGACACAAACTAAAATCTTACAATTAATAGAAAAATAAAGCGACGGCGCCAAACATAAAAGAAAATGTTAAAAAATATATATTTTTTTTATTTCTCGTAGCATTTCCTTCCATGTTTTGCACCCACGATTTTATTTTTTTGAACATGATTCATTGCATAAAAATTCTTGTCTCAAAATTTATTAACATCAGCCGAATCCTTCCATCACTCCTATACGCCACCTCCGCTCTCTTCTACAGGCGACTCGGTCCGATTTCTCGCTATGAACTCCATCGCGTGAAAGCATCACTAATGATAACGGTTATTTTAATATTCCCAGCACCAACAACGGACGCCTTACAATGCATGTTTGTAAAATATTTTCTGTTCAAAGAAACTTTATCTTTCATTCCACAAAATATGTGCGTACACTCGTGTTACACCCTGTGGCCGTCAGAGAGCAACCCTTGATTAAACCAGTAGGTTTTTCTTAAAAAAAAAAAATAAAACATATGAAATAGACTTAAACGAGAACGTCACCTTTCATATTTCTTATCCTATCAGCTATTTATAATATGCTTATGGTAGTAGGTCTAGGTATACATGTGAAACTAATTTGAATTAATTTCTATTAAGAATAAATGAATAGCTACAGAAAGATCAACCTAACAAAGCTTTAATGAAAGTAAGCCTTTCTTAATGTATTCGTCATTCGTCAGTTTTGACTCCCACAGCTTTCCAACGTGTCCAAATGAAATAGGATGATATGCATGGAATTCGATAAAAAATAAGACTGAATTATATTCGTTTGATTTTTTATGATTACTTTTTGACTTTGAATAGCTAGGTCTGAGTTGATTATGTTAAGCAATTATGAAAAGCATAAGAAGAAAGGCGAACATGGCTAATAAAACAAGAATAACGGGAATAATCAAGTAAAGCAGATTAATATATATATATATATATATATATATATATATATATATATATATTATATATATATATATATATAGATATATATATATATATATATAATATATATATATATATCTATAAATATGTATAACTGAATCACGAAAGTTAGGAACGTGATAAATCCATAAATAAAGATATATGCCACCAATGAAAAATAAACGAAGCAGGTACTGAGCAGAGACTGACATAAATGCGGCAAAAGACAATACAAGAAGATTCGTATAACTGACAGATAGGGATTATAAAGAGATTAGTACCTAGAATCCGACGCACCTGGAATATAAGAAACCTTCCCAAACAAGCATAAACAATGGGTGCAATTAAAGGTTTAAGACAGTCATCTCAGATACAAAGACAAGACAATTAAAGGATTATAGGTGACAGCTATTCAGAACTTGGTAAACAAAACCATATTCACAATACATGTCAGATATACATTACAACAAAGATAACTCTATGGCAACTGATTTTTATTTAAGTCAGTAACTATATCTTTGAGGTCATTCTTAAACATGTTACAAATACAAGGGTCTAAATGAAAAAGGCCACGACTAACATTGAAATTACAATGAAAAGTAAGTTGTATTAAAGCAGATTTTAAAAGATTTCCTAGTAATACTTTGATTTGGTTCTGTAAAGTACATACAGTGTTCTCTCCCCTGAATCACAACTGCATAAATATGAATTCATGCAGATTGTAATTACAGCCTGTTGTTAATAAATGTGGCATATGAGATTCAGAAATGATTTTTGTGAATCTTGTGTCTAAGATTTCCTGAAAAGAACAAAGAGCGAGACCACTTCCTTACTTGGGTTAGAAACTGCAGAAGGGATAAAAAGCTAAACTGTGGATCACACATATTGCAGCAACCAATTAGGAGCCCTTCAAAAATAACAGAACTCCTTAAGTTAAGTTAAGTATATTTTAGTTTTACCAGACCACTGAGCTGATTACCAGCTCTCCTAGGGCTAGCCCGAAGGAATAGATATCTTTACATGGCTAGGAACCAATATTGATCATCTAGCAACGGGACCTACAGCTTATTATGGGATCTAAACCACATTATATCGAGAAATGAATGTCTATCACCAGAAATAAATTCCTCTGATTCCGGGTTGGCTGAGCTGAGAATCGAACTTCGGACCACCGGATTGGTAGCCCAGCGCGAAAACCACTCTTCCAACAAGGAACCACGGAACTCCTTACGGGACTTGGAGGGGGTGTAATGAAGTGTTATGAGCTACAAAACATATTCAGATTTTTTTCTGTTTCTTTTGAAAAGATGTAACTGTAGAAGAACAAAAGAGAGATAGTAAAAATTCTGAAATAGTCTTTCATTATATTTTAGCAATACTGATAAATGGTATTTAATTTTTTGTATAATTATGCGTTTAACAAATATCACAAACTCAACTTTTGTTTGTACTTGAATATTTTCTGCTATAAGTATCACATGACATAGAATAACAGGACAAACTCCTCCCTTTTCTGGACTTAGAAATATATTACAAATTAAATCAATCCGCTTCTAATTTTAGACATTGTCTACTTTGTATTATGATAAACTCAAGGGAAAAATACCGCAAACTCTCTCTCTCTCTCATAAGTTGTATATATATATATATATATATATATATATATATATATATATATATATATATATATATATATATATATGTATATACATGTAGACAGAATAATGTTAAAAAGTCTTAATTGAAGGCAGTATACACGAAAATAAAGTTATGGTATAAACATTAGTTCCTGGTTCAAAGTATATCTTAGTTTTACCAGACCACTGAGCTGATTAACAGCTCTCCTAGGGCTGGCCCGAAGGATTAGATATATTTTTACGTGACTAGGAACCAATTGGTTACCTAGTAACGGGACCTACAGCTTATTGTGGAATCCGAACCACATTGTATCGAGAAATGAATTTCTATCACCAGAAATAAATTCCTCTAGCTCCGCGTTGGCCGAGCCGAGAATCGAACTTCGGACCACCGAAGTTCCTGGTTCAAACGGAGCAATTTCACATATATACGAATACACTGTTTTTCTGCGATAAAATACAATCTCTCTCTCTCTCTCTCTCTCTCTCTCTCTCTCTCTCTCTCTCTTCTATTCCTTAATACTCTACAATTATGCCTGTCACTGCAAAGCCTTAAACGTAAATGAGGGAGCAAATGAAGAATTTCCGACCTTCGGGGCAGGATGAGAGAGAGAGAGAGAGAGAGAGAGAGAGAGAGAGAGAGAGAGAGAGAGAGAGAGAGAGATTTAAGTAATTTATAACACCAAGAGACCCAAGATATTATTCAAATCTTTCAAAATACTTCCTGATATATTTTGACAAATCGAAATCTCTCTCCTGATTTATAGAAACTCAATGAAGAATCGAGAGTGTGTAGGAGCTGGGTATGGCCTCTCCAGATATGCATTAAAG
The DNA here is from genome assembly GCF_015104395.2 of Macrobrachium nipponense. Classification (NCBI taxonomy): domain Eukaryota; kingdom Metazoa; phylum Arthropoda; class Malacostraca; order Decapoda; family Palaemonidae; genus Macrobrachium; species Macrobrachium nipponense. The sequence continues at coordinate 33,088,534 of NC_061091.1, forward strand.
TTTGAAGAAAATATAGCCTTGTCTGACCTCGGCAGCAGCTGTTGTCCGGACGTTGTTGTCCAGATGTCCCGCGATTTACTGAGGGAAGTCTGACTCAAGAATAGTCATCTTGCTTGCTGTAGCGGCCTATTCACTGGCGAGGATGTAGATCTCTGATGATGGAGCTGAAGAGCCCAAGAAAAAGGAACTGGACGAGAGAATTGCGAACTTGCGAGACACCATCCAGTTCCGGAGTGAACTTGACATAATGGATCGTCAGTTGCAGCAGAGGTTGACTACTATGAAGGCGTTGGACAGATCACTCATGAGGTGTTGCATCAGCAGGCCCACTCACACGAAGCTGAAACGTTGTTTCTGAAGAAGGAGAACGATAAAGAGGGAGAAATAATAGCTGGAAAACAAGATCCTCAAGATCACAGAAGAAAATCAGCAGATGAAGTACAAAGCAAAAGAAATTTGGCAGAAAAACGATGCACTATGAGGGAACTAACTACACAGTTGGCAAAGGCAAACTGCCAGCTTCAGAGGTCTGAGAAACTCCTACGACGGAAGGAAAAAGCCAGCAGCTCAGGACTGAAGAAGCATCGCGGATGGTGAGGCTTATCCAGGAATAAAATGACGCGACCGAGGCAGCGTGAATCCGAGAGGAAAGACCTCGAGCTCAGGTTCTGCCGCCTGCTGAAGAAAGTGGAAGATTTCACGAAGGAAAAGCGCCGACTCCAGTGTGAACTTAGGTGGCGGAATTCGAGAGGATGGAAGGATTCCCAAATCCTCAAGAATCCCAACGGGAAAGCGCCCTTCAAGACACACATGGAAAGGGACGAACGAACGAACACACTGTCTCAGTCTGTCTCCAAGGAAGGAAGAAGACTTCGAAGTCGAGAAGAGACGAGTCGAAGCCTCCGCCAGATTCTCAAACCAACGTTCATCTTCAAGCATCTTTTACTCAGCCTCGAAAAGAGAGTCTGCTGAAGGAAGTGGAAGACCTCACGAAGGAAAACCGCCGACACCAGTGAGAACTTAAGGTGGCGGAACTCAAGAGGATGAAAGGCTTCCCAAATCCTCAAGAATCCAAACGGGAAAGCACCTTTCAAGACACACATGGAAGAGGATGAACGAACGAACACCCAGTCTTCGTCTGTCTCCAATGAAGGAGGAAGACTTCGAAATCGAGAAGAGACGAGTAGAAGCCTCCACCAGATTCTCAAACTAACGTTCAGCTTCGAGCGTCTTTTACTCAGCCTCGACAAGAGAGTCTGCCAACAACACAAGGGATAAGAACAAGTTTTTGGAGGCAACCAAAAGTCTGGTACCTATAAGGAACCCTTCAAAATGTGAGAAGAACATAGAAGCTTTCAGGGGACCGTCCACAAACAAGTTATTCTTCAAAAGGAAGTTGAAAAGCATGTAAAGAAATTCTAAATTCTGAATATATATATATTCAGAAATTCTGAATATATATAAATTCAGTTAGAGCGATAGAAAACTTCAAGAACTACGATATGTTTTGGTGAGCAGTGCCAATGAGCAGAGGGAAGGCGCTCATTGCTGGCTAAACAAAACCCCTCTGCAATGATTTGGCCCTGTGATGACACCCCAGCAGTGAGGCATCATTGCCGACAAAAGCGCAAGAGAGAGAGAGAGAGATATTTCAGAAGCAGATGGAAGAGATGGGCTACTTTTGCAGGTGCAGGACGGAATACTTCTGGAGGAATTAAAAAAGAATCTTGAGAATGCCACACACAGCATAACTGCTCACTTAGAAAAGACAGAGGACAGGAGGCTCCAGGAAGGCGAGAGGTAAAAAAAAAAACCGCTCCTATAGGCACTAAGAAGAAATTCAGATGGAATTAGTTGTAGATTCTGAAGAGGAGGAGGAGGACTGACAGAAGGGCTGAGAGAAAGCAGAAAAAGGATGCATGAAGGTTTGCAGAGAAGAAATTCAAGGAGACGAAAAATAAAGGAAGACTGGATACACGAAGGAGACCTGGAAGCGAAAATGAGAGGAGCTGTAGGAAAGCGAGATAAATACCATAGAAGTCAAACGGAAGGATAGGAAGAACATCGATAGAAAAAGAAAAACTTTGACTTCCTAAGAGACAAAAGAAAATCAAGCAAAATGAGAAAGAAGCTATTAGATCATCAGTAAACCGATTTTGTGCAAGGTGAAATTGTCAATGTTCATTTGAGGGATTCTGCGGAAGACGAACTACAAATGGAAACCTGTTTCAAGGAATTCTAAGAAGTGTTGACCTATTATTTCCAGCGCTGGAGCGATGCAAGACTTTGTGGAACGGAGGAGACCATATACCCACAAATCTCATTGACTAGGTGAGCAGTGCCAATGAGCAGAGGGAAGGCGCTCACTGCTGGTTAAACAAAACCCCTCTGCAATGATTTGGCCCTGTGATGACACCCTAGTAGTGAGGCATCATTGCCGTCAAAAGCGCAAGGAGAGAAGAGAGAGAGAGAGAGAGAGAGAGAGAGAGAGAGAGAGAGAGAGAGATAATACAGCTGCTTATAGGATAATGAAAAAGAAGGATATTTCCATCTGAGTAATATTAATATGAAGAGTCAGTTCTAACAATATTTAAGTCTTTTTTTATATAGAATATAAGACAAAGATTTAAAACAATACGATGTCATAAGATCTCATAATTATTTTGCAATATACTATGTATGATAACATTTCTTAAAGCAGAATCCATTAGATTGATAACTAAACAGGAATAAAAGCTCTCTCTCTCTCTCTCTCTCTTCTCTTCTCTTCTCTTATCTCTTTGTTCATATATATTTAATTCATTATTACATTTCTTTGCCTGATTACCGTAATTTCCCTCCTCCTCCCATTCCAACCATTCTAACTATGTACAGGTTGTTTGAACGAGGGCCACCTTTCAAGGCAAGAAGGGCATGATCTCTCCAAGCCAGGCTTAGCGGGCGACGCCGGTTTTGTTGCTGGCTGTACATAGCCAAAATTTCTGCAATAAAACTTTATACCTTCTTAGATGACACAATAAGGGAGATTTGTAGATTAAATTATATACAATTATCTGCATAAGACTTTAAACAATGAATGTTTAGTCTAAATTGGCTACTGTCGAAATACGTATACCTTTCTCTTTTTCTTAAATCTCTTATTTATGATTAGGTCATTGAGATCTCCTTAAAGTAGTTATATCCTCAATTCCCTTTTTATAATTCTCTTGTTTTCCAAATTAAAAAAAAAAATCATTCCTTTCTTCCATTAAAGTATGAAATATTTTTCAGTCAAAGAATCCTCATGCCTCCTTTGCCTTCTCACATCAACTTTATGTTTATCGTCTTATTCCTACAAAACTCTTCCCCTATCGTCCATTTTGTCATTTGTCTGCATTGTTTGATCAATTACTTCCAGACACAATTTTAAGCAAATGAATCTATACCATTACTGAGCATTTCTTAGAATGGCCTCTTTCACCTTTTCCTCTTTACAAACGATCACATTCTACCAGTTTCCGCCTAATAACACAATTAATTACATTATTATTAAATAAAAGGAGTATATTCCCACTCGCGTCAATTATTCCATCGATAATGTTTTCTTCTTGTTATTAACAGCCTCTTTTACTTGGATTAACCTTAAATGCTTCAAAAAGATTTACAGATATTTAATCAAAAATAAGTTATCTCTACCTGATCAAATTCTGCATTTCATGTATTGTTTGATACAAATATGGAATGTGATATAACCCAATAATCCTCTTGGTGCTTCTCAGTCTACATTTTCTTTCATTTAGATACACTTGTTCATTATTAATTATTTTTCAAACATTCCAGTTCATTTTCCCTGCTTCTCTGTCTTTCCTACAACGTTCTTCTTTGTCTACCTGCATACTTCTCAATTAGCGCTCCTTTTACCAAATATATGCACTTTCATGTATATTATTTCGTTTACAAAATATGCACAAAGCATCGTCCTTTTCCTGTCCACCACATACGCTCCAAAAAAAACCCTAAAATAGCTATCTCCTTTGCCAATTTTTTTAATTATATCAGGGAGGTATGGAATTGGAAACCCCATCGAAGTTCCGATGCCCCAAGACATCCGTTGAGTCACACACTAACAGTATCAGTCGTCTAAAAAGAACATACTCTCACAAGGGAGGCAGAGGAGGAGGGAGCTGCGATGGACGTTGCGAAATCTTCCAGGGACTTTTTGCGATGGGATTTACCTGTTCTCTCCTCGATTACGCTGAGGAAATTTCCTAAGATATAGATTTACCGAGATAATTATTGTATTTATAATTTTCGTGCCAATAAGAAAGAAGAATGATATGGTTAATAATTGTTTTAGATGACAACTGTCGATATAAGATGCAAACGTCTTTCAATATTTCCTGCTTACATTGACTGGCGATCAAGTTTCAAAATAGATCGCTGGCAACTCTCCGCTCTGGAACGAGCGTCCTATAAAAAGAAGGTCGCTTGGCACACTGACATACACTTCTACAATCAGCTAAGGAAGAAGCACAACTCCTGTTCATAATGAAAACTGTAAGTATAAAATAAGGAATTTTATCTTTTAAAGACATTAATTCTAAGATACTAGGTGGATAAATAAATAATATTTGAGATATATATATATATATATATATATATATATATATAGATATATATATATATATATATGTGTGTGTGTGTGTGTGTGTGTGTGTGTGTGTGTGTGTGTGTGTGTGTGTGTGTGTGTGTGTAATAAATATACAAATGATAAGTTAACTGCAAATATACAATTAAACATCCATAATACATTCCATATAACTGTAGTAAATGAAAACCTATTTGCCTTTTTACTTATAGATCATATAAATTGTAATTTCTATTTGTAACTATTCTTGATATTTACGTTGTTTAGTACTTTTACTCTATATAATCCTTATTCATTCTCATTTAAAACTAAAGTACAATGAAATAACGAAAGCATCTAACTCAAATTTAGTGAATTAATTTTCTTGATTCCCTTTGCAGATCAGCGTTGCCCTGTTGGCGTTGGTGGCCCTTTTTGCCCTGATGGAGGTCACTGGAGCCCTGCCAGCACCCGAACCTAGCCGACGCCACTTCTTTGGAGGTAGTCCCTATGGCTTCGGCGGTTACGGCTATAGACCCCATGGATTCGGATTTGGCTACGGCGGATACGGCGGTGGTTTTGGAGGCTTTGGAGGTGGATTTGGTGGATATGGTGGTGGTTTCTTTGGTTGATAAACATCTTATCTTCCATGAAGATGCTGGAAGTTACAATGTCAATAACCTCCATAAATTTTTTAATGTGCGAAAATATTATGACTGACCGATTTATGTAAATGAAAATGTGAGAGTTTATTTTTCTATAAATTATAATAAATATTCTTCTTCTTGAAAAAAAGATCTTTGATATCTTATTCCTCTTCCTGTGATATACACTGAAACAGAACTAAGTTTCAAATGTCATGTTATTTGTTTTAGATTATCGAACATTTCTTGGCAATATATTCCAAAACATTGGGCAATTAAGGGATTAAAATGAACAAAATTTTTAAAAGCAAAATTGTTTAAGATTCCATGAACTCCGAAACTAAAATTCCTAATTAATAAATAGAAGGTTTATAACATAAAATAAGATGACTCTCACAACTTTTTATGAAATATGGTCTTGGTCCACAAGAAACAGACGAACTATTAACGTGTGTTATGTGGCAAAAGAAAAGAGAGGTAGCTTTGGTGAGAGATAAAGAATGACTACCTCACTTAATGTCATGTTTCAGATTATATCTTGCATAGTTTGCTGTCAAAATACGTTGCAGGGTCGAGGTTCAACTACAAATCGCCAGAAATAACTGAAACCTTAAACAATTTACAGCAATATAAGGTAAAACATGTAAAGCAATAATAATAAAAACTAACAAATAAATAAATTTTAAATTTACTTAATGAGAAAAAAACAAAAACCCCTTAGGACGGATATATGAAAATTCTTCAGTCATCAAGAGGATATTTGATAAAGCAAGTTCACAGTGAAAGGTAAAATCGTCCTCCACTATTACGCGCCCCGTGATGCAGAACAATAAAGATAGATTCCAATTAAAAATTCAAATAGAGAACAGGAAACAGACCTTTTCAAATTGCAGGAGGTTAAAAGATCTCTTCAGAGAACAGAAAAGGGTAAAAGTACTGGAACACACGTTCGATTGTACTTATCGGCAACAATATTCCAACACAAATAGTTGAATAAAAGAGAATTTGATGCCTGTCAAATATATTCTTGTATCCAGAAAGTTGTGTACATGTGCTCATGATTATAAATATAATTCTATATTTTTTATTTATAAATACATTCATAAGCGTCTATCAATTCTTATATTAGATATTGTCTTTCCAAAACAGTACTTTTTAGCTTTGTGTTTCTGATATTTACGAATTCTCACAGGAAAAACACGATCGTAACACAGCAGTTCTTCCTTATAACAAAATAAAACAACAACAGAATAAATGCTTTCCTGTTAATCAAAGAAATAGAATCTTCACTTTAAGAAGAAGGAAATTGTTTAATGTTCGAAAATATTATGACTGACCGATTTATGTAAATGAAAATGTGAGAGTTTATTTTTCTATAAATTATAATAAATATTCTTCTTCTTGAAAAAAAGATCTTTCATATCTTATTCCTCTTCCTGTGATATACACTGAAATAGAACTCAGTTTCAAATTTCTTGTTATTTGTTTTAGATTATTGAACATTTCTTGGCAATAGATTCCAAAACACTAGGCGATAAAGAGATTAAATTATACAAATTTTTAAAATCAAAATTGTTTATGATTCCATGAACTCTGAAACTAAAATTGCTAAGTAATAAATAGAAGGTTTATAACATAAAATAAGATGACTCTCACAACTTTTTATGAAATATGGTCTTGGTCCACAAGAAACAGACGAACTATTAACGTGTGTTATGTGGCAAAAGAAAAGGGAGGTAGCTTTGGTGAGAGATAAAGAATGACTACCTCACTTAATGTCATGTTTCAGATTATATCTTGCATATTTTGCTGTCAAAATACGTTGCAGGGTCGAGGTTCAACTACAAATCGCCAGAAATAACTGAAACCTTAAACAATTTACAGCAATATAAGGTAAAACATTTAAGGCAATAATAATAAAAACTAACAAATAAATAAATTTTAAATTTACTTAATGAGAAAAAAACAAAAAACCCTTAGGATGGATATGTGAAAATTCTTCAGTCATCAAGAGGATATTTGATAAAGCAAGTTCACAGTGCAAGGTAAAAACGTCCTAAACTATCACACGCCACGTGATGCAGAACAGTAAGGATAGATTCCAATTAAAATTTCAAACTAGAGAACAACGAACAGACCTTTTCATGATGTTACTCCCGGAAACTTTGCTTCCAAATTGCAGGAGGTTAAAAGATCTCTTCAGAGAACAGAAAAGGGTAAAAGTACTGGAACACACGTTCGAGTGTACTCATCGGCAACAATATTCCAACACAAATAGTTGAATAAAAGAGAATTTGATGCCTGTCAAATATATTCTAGTATCCAGAAAGTTGTGTACATGTGCTTATGATTATAAATATAATTCTATATTTTTATTTAAAAATACATTCATAAGCCTCTATCAATTCCTATATTGGATATAGTCTTTCCAAAACAGTACTTTGTAACTTTGTGTTTCTGATATTTACGAAGTCTCAGAGGAAAAACACGATCGTAACACAGCAGTTCTTCCTTATAACAAAATAAAACAACAACAGAATAAATTCATTCCTGTTACTCAAAGAAATAGAATCTTCACTTTAAGAAGAAGGAAATTGTGGGTGAAAACGGTATTAAGCTGGAATACCTTTGAACTTACCGACATAGTAAGTCGGTTCACCTTTGATTTGTCATGGGATGAGGTTTTATGTAATAGTTGTCGAGAATTATATGACAAATGAAACAGCGAGTTTCAAGGAGTCTCTTGACCTCTGGAAACGATTGATCCTTATACCCCAAAGACTGTTTGTCATTCTGCCATTTAAAACAGAATTTCATAATTAGTCTAGTGCGTCAGTGAACATAGTAGACTTACAAGAGATTCCTCAGTTATCATCCTATGGAAAGGATTTTAATCAATAAAAGAATATTATATTTATGAATCATTATTTTTCCATTACTCTGTTCTATCCAAGAAGACCCAAATGTTTTATTGGAATAACCTGCTGGTTACTAGTTTTGAGGTGAAAATAGCTACTGAATTAAAAGCTGTTTATTTCCAATGACTATTGTTTTATAGCTCATTTATTTGTGTTGATCAATTTCATCAGTTATTTCCGGTATGCATTCTCGTTTTGTATTCATGCCAAGGTGTTAAAGTAAATTTGTGTAGCCACAACGTGTGCAGTTATATTTTATATCCTTATGTTGGCGTAATAAGAGAAACTTACACTAAGAGAATAAGAGAAACTTATACATACTGAAACAAAATATGTATAAATTCTTTCATTTCTTCACAGTCTCTCATTTACGCTTAGGTCATAGAAAGCTCCTTATAGAAGCAATGTCCTCAGTCCCTATATCTATTTCTCTACTTTTCTAAATATCAAAGAATTTCTTTCATCCGAAAATGTTTCAAAGATGTTACAATCTTAGACTTACCTTAATACCGAGCTAATCCTTCTCTCACCATTGCAGTCTTAGATCATTGTAATGTTTATCGTCTTATTCCTGTATAAATCTTCCATCTTCCATTATCAACCCCTCTGTCATTTGTCAGCATTGCTTGATCAATCACTTCCAAATGCATTTTTAAGAAAATGTATAATAAACGATCATTTGTGAGAGTAGCCTCTATCATCTTTTACTCTTTACAAACGATTACCTTTTACCAGTTTCTGCCGAATAACGCGATTAATGACATTATTATCAAATAAAAGCAGTATGTTCCTACTTGCATCTATTAATCCAATTTACAATATTTTCTTCTTATTGCCAAATTCCTTTTAATTTTCCATAATCGCATTAACAACTTTTCATATTCAAATAAAAATAATTAACCTCTGCATCATCAAGTTCTGCTTTTCTGTTATTATTGGCATTCGGTTAAATTATTATTTTAACATTTCACTTCCTTTCTCTTTTTTTCTGTCTTTCCTACTACACTACTCTTTGTCTGCCTACATTCTACTAAATTAGATTTCCATTTACCAAAATATTGCGCTTTGATATAAACATAACATGGAGGTATGTTCCTGGAAACCCCAACGAAGTTCGCCCCAAACTTCCTATGAATCAGATCCAAACATTATAAGTCGTGTAAAAGGAAGATTCTCTGTCATGGGAGGTAGAGGGAGAGGGAGCTACGATGGACGTTGCATCGGCTTCCAGGGAAATTTTCGCGATGGGTTTTACCCGCGATTACACTAAAAGATTTCCTAAGGCACAGATATACCGAAAAGATAATTATTGTATTTTAACTATTATGCCAATAAGACAGAAAAATTATATGTTTAACAATTATATTAGATTATAATTGTCAATAATAAATACAAATGTGTTTGAAGGCCTTCTGTAGATCGCTGGACATTCCAGCTTCAAAATAGATTACTGGCAACTCTCCACTCTGGAACGAGCCTCCTATAAAAAGAAGGTCGCAAGGCACACTGACATCCACTTCCAGATTCAGCTAAGTAAAAAGCACAACTCCTATTCATCATGAAAACTGTAAGTATAAAATAAGGAATTTTGTCATTAAAAGACATAAATTCTAAGATACTAGGTGGTTAAATGAACTATATTTTGATATATATATATATATTATATATATATATATATATATATATATATATATATATATATATATTTATGTATATGAATGGAATAAATATTCAAATAATAAGTTACATATAATTATACAAATAAAAATCCATCGGACATTCCATATAACTGTAGTAAATTAAAAACTATTTGCCTTCTCACTTATAGATCTTATAAACTGTAAATTCTATTTTTAATTATTCATGATATGTACGTTGGTTAGTACTTTTACTCTAAATAATACTTATTCATTCTCTTTTAAAAGTACAGAACAATGAACTAGCTAAAGCATCTAACTGATATTCATTAAATTAATTTCCTTGATTCCCTTTGCAGATCGGCGTTGCCCTGTTGGCGTTGGTGGCCCTTTTTGCCCTGATGGAGGTCACTGGAGCCCTGCCAGCACCCGAACCTAGCCGACGCCACTTCTTTGGAGGTAGTCCCTATGGCTTCGGCGGTTACGGCTATAGACCCCACGGATTCGGATTCGGCTACGGCGGATACGGCGGTGGCTTTGGAGGCTTTGGAGGTGGATTTGGTGGATATGGTGGTGGTTTCTTCGGTTGATAAACTTCTTATCTTCCATGAAGATGCTGGAAGTTAGAACGTCAACGACCTCCATAAATTGTTAAATGTTCGAAAATATTTAGAATGACCGATTGACGCTAATGAAAATGTTTATTTTTATATAAATTGTAATAAATTTTATTTTTCTTAAAAAAAACTTTTGATATTTTATTCCTCTTCCTGTGATGCAAACTGAACTAAAATCAGTTTGAATTGTCTTGTCATGTGTATTACATTATTTAATATTTGCTAGCAGTAGATTCCAAAACACTAAAGAATCTTCTTTTTCATTAGGGATTGTGTTAAGCACCATATTGAAAATGATAAAATGAAGTTCAAAATAGTTGAAGATATCATAATCTACGTAACAAATATTACGAAGTAACAAGTAGCATCATACTCACAACTTTTTATAATATATGGGAGATCTTGGTCAACAAAAAATAGGTGTACTATGAACATATTCTATTTGGCAACAAAAAAAGGGAGGTAGCTTTATTGACGAAATAAAGAACTGCGTCTTCACTTACTGATATATGGTTCAGAGCATACCTTGTATATTTTGCTATAAAATCCGTTATAGGATCTGGGTTTAACTGCAAATCAGAAACAACTGAGATTTTCAACACTGTGCATCAAAATAAGTTAAAATATCTAAGGTAAATATAAAAAAACACTCGCAAACAATTCAATTCAAAATTTACCATCAAAATTACACCAACTTAATCAGAAAAAAAATATCCCTGTGTACTGATATGTGAAAATCCTTCAGTCTCCATGAGATCTATGAAGAGGCAAGTGCAAAGTGTAAGTTAAAAACATCCTCCATTACCAAACGTTACCTGGTGGAGAACAGTAATGATAGATTCCAATTAAAAATACAAACTACGAGAACAGGGAACAGATGAAGTATCGCATAAGACCTTTTCCTGATGTTACTCCCGTATACTTTGCTTCCAAATTATATGGGGTTAAACGATCTCTCAAGAGAACAAAAAAGTTAAAGTAATTGAAAACAGTTCAATATACTCATCGGCAACGTTATTCCAACACAAATGAGCTGAATAAAAGAGAATTTGATGACTGCCTACTATATTCTAGTATCCAGAAAGTTGTGTACATGTGGCTATGATTATAAATATAATTCTCTGTTGACATTTAGAAATATATTCATAAGCGTTTATAAATTCTTAAATTAGATGTTCCCTTTCCAAAATAGTATCTTGTAGTTTTTTGTTCTTTTTCCAAAATAGTATCTTGTAGCTTTCTGATATTTATGAGGTGTCACATAAATAGACATGATCTAAACACAGCAGTTCTTCTTTACATCAAAATAAAACATAAAAAAAGGAAGCATTAAAATAAATTCGTTCATGTTACTCAAAGAGAGAGAATCTTCACTTTAAGAAGAAAATTCTGGTTGAAAACGGTACTAAACTCAAATACCTATGAACTTACCGAAATAGTAACACATTTGATCTTTATTTTATCCTGAGACGAGGTTTTATGTAAAGGTTATCGACAATTATTAAGGACATGATACACTCCCAGTTTCGGGGCGTCTCTTGCCCTTAATTACTTGACGTACAATAAGTTCTCAATGACTGTTTTAATCAACTATAAAAAATAATTCAAAATTCAATTTCATAATTCCTTTTAACCACAAGTGAACGTAGCACACTTAGAAGGAAGTCCATAGTTACCATCCTTAGAAAGGGATTTTAACAAATAATGAGAAATCGGATAAGAATTCTGTTAATTTGCCTTTTTCATACCGAAGTAGAGTTAAAAGTTATAAAAATATTTACGACTGTTGGAATAATTTGCTGGTTATAGATTTTAAAGTTAAACTAGCTACTGAATTAATTGATGGACATTTTTCAAAACAGTATTAGTCTGTAGCTTATTTCATTATATCAGTAATTTTTACGGCCATTTGCGGTATGCATTCACATTTCTGTATTTAGGTCAAGACGTTATTAAAAGAAATTTACGTATCCACAATATGTGCAGTTAAACTTTATATCTTTTTGTTGTTGAAGTAAGAGAGACCTACACAGATAATCTATTTTCTAAATAAGATTTTTAAAAATTAATATATTGTATACATTTGCTGCTGAAAAATTACGTATTTTTTTGTCTTTTCATTAAAGTCTCTCATTTATGATTCATTTCATAGAAATCTCCTTATAAAAGCTATATCCTCAATCCCCTTTCGATATTATTTTTTTTTTCTAACTTTTCAAAATATTCCGTTCTTCTAGTGAAATAAGACAGACTTTAAAGTCAAGGTATCATCCTGCCTCATTTGCATTCTTACATTAACTTTATTTACCATCTTATTCCTACAAAACTCTTCCCCATTCATCCATTATTTCTTTTGTCAACATTGCTTTATCAATCACTTCCAGACAAAATTTTAAGCAAGTGAATCAATATTATGACCGAGCATTTGTAAGAATGGCAACTTTCACCTTTTCCTTGTTGTGAACGATCAGTGTCCACCGAATAACGTAATTAATGACAATATTATCGAATAAAAGCAATATATTCTTTTTATCAACAGCCTCCTCTTATCTGGATTGATCTTAATTGGTTCAACAGGTTTTGCAGATATTCATTTAAAACTAAGTTATCTCTTCCTTATCAAGTTCTGCTTTTCATGTATTATTTGGTACAAATATGAAATGTGATATAACAATATAATTTTCTTCGTCCTCTCAGTCTACAATTTCTGCCATTTGGACACATTTGATCATTATCAATTATTTTTCAAACATTCCAGTTCATTTTACCTGCTTCCTTGTATCCTACAACGTTCTTCTCTGTCTCTGCATACTTCTCAATTAGCATTCCATTTACCAAGCAAATACACTTTGATATATAGTATTTCGTTTACAAATTACGCACAAAGCATTGTGCTTTTATGATCTGAAAATTTCAGTTTTAGTTAGTTTTTCCTGTCCACCAAACATATGCTCCCAAAAATCCCTAAAATCTTCTTTGCCAATATTTTGAAACATACCAGGGAGGTATGGACCTGGAAACCCCATCGAAGTTCCGATGCCCCAGACATCTGTTGAGTCACACACCAACAGTAACAGTCGTCTAAAAAGAAGATTCTCTCGAGAGGTAGGTAGAGGGGGAGGGAGCGGCGATGGACGTTGCTAAATCTTGCGGGGACGTTTTCCAATGGGTTTTACCCGTTCATCCCTGGATTACGCTGAGGAAATTTCCACAGATATAAATTTACCGATGAGATCAATTTTACATATGTAATAATTATGTAAATAAGACAGAAAAATAATGTTTAACAATTATATGATACGACAATAATGAATATTAGATGTAAACGTCTTTCAAGGCTTTACGCAGATCACTTGACAATCCCGTTTCAAAATAGATCGCTGGCAACTCTCCACTCTCGAACAAGACTCCTATAAAAGGAAGGTCGCAAGGCACCCTGACATACACTTCCAGATTCAGCTAAAAAAGAAGCACAACTTATCCGCCATGAAAACTGTAAGTATTAAATAAGTAATTTTATCATTTATATACATAAATTTTAAGATTTTGGATTGATAAACGAATAGATAGTTTGATATAAATGAATGCAATAAATATGAACATGATTAGTTACTTACATATACATATGTGCAAATAAAGAGTCATACCCCACACTGTGAGTAATTGCGATTTGTAACTATTCATAATATCTACGTTGGTTAGTATTTTTACTCTATATAATCCTTATTCATTTTCATTCACAAGTACAATACAATGAACTAATTAAATCATCTAACTGAAATTTAGCAAATTAATTTCCTTGATTCCCTTTGCAGATCAGCGTTGCCCTGTTGGCGTTGGTGGCCCTCTTTGCCCTGATGGAGGTCACTGGAGCCCTGCCAGCACCCGAACCTAGCCGACGCCACTTCTTTGGAGGTAGTCCCTATGGCTTCGGCGGTTACGGCTATAGACCCCACGGATTCGGCTTTGGCTACGGTGGATACGGCGGTGGTTTTGGAGGCTTTGGAGGTGGATTTGGTGGATATGGTGGTGGTTTCTTCGGTTGATAAACACCTTATCTTCCATGGAGGTCCCGGAAGTTGGAATGTCAACGACCTACATGAAATGTTTAATGTTAAAAATATTTATGCAAATGAAGCTAACAGAGTTAATTTTTCTATAAATCATAATAAATTTTGTGTTTCTTAGAAAAAAAATGTGGCATTTTATTCCTCTTTCTATGATGTAAGCTGAAATAGAACTTAGTTTTAAACATCATTTCGTGTGTATTGATAAATTTTGAATTGATTAGAAGTAGATTCCAAAACACTATGCAATCCTCTTTTTCTAGTAGGATTGTGTTAAATACGTTATTGAAAACTATTAAATGAAGTTCAAAATTGCTGAAGATATCATAAACTCCGTAACAAAGATTACGAAGGAATAAATAGAAGGTTTATAATATAAAACAAGATCATCACACTCACAATTTTTTTTTTATGATACATGGGAGTTCTTTGTCCACAATAAATAGGTATACTATGAACAAGTGTTATGTGGCAACAGAAAAGGGAGGTAGCTTTGTTGACGAAATGAAGAAATGCGTCTTCACTTACTGATACATGTTTATGATCATACTGTGTATATTTTGTCAAAATACGTTGCGGGGTCGAGGTTCAACTACAAATCGTCAGATATGACTGAGAGATTGAACGCTGCATCAAAATAGGTTAAAACTTTTAAGATAAACATAACTCAAAACTAGAAGTAAATTTTTGTCTTACCATCAAAATTAAACCAACTTAATAAAAAAAAAATCCCTTTCGCTAATATGTGGAAATCTTTAGTCATCAAGAGGATATAAGATAGAGTAGGTGCACAGTGCGGGGTAAAATCACCTTCCACTACCACACATCATGTGATGGAGAACAGTAATGATAGATTCCAAATAAAAATTCTAACTACGAGAACAAGGAACAGATGAAATATGACGACACACCTTTCCAAAATTACATTGGGTTAAAAGATCTCTTAAGAAAAAAGAATTAAAATAATGGAAAACACTTTTCAGTGAAATCGTTATGTAGAAAATTCCGACAAAAGACCTAGGGGCTTTTGTCACCAGAGGGCACAAAACTGCGTAATTTAGGCGGCTGTAATGACGCAGGTGTCATGAATAACAACTGACAGAGAATTACATCAGCTGTGTGTCACAAGGGATTTTCAAGATTTCAGGTTTTAGAAAAGCTACTAATAAAGAAAATAATGTTCATTATTTTTCCAACACTCACAATAAGTTAAAAGGAATGTTATGATTTATTTTTCTTTAAAGGCATATGTATATGCGACACCACATTTCTAGACGAAGAATTTTCCAATATCGTAGACTCCTTTAGGTCCTTAAGGTACCCGAAGTATTTTATTGCTGGTACCATCACCTCCATACGTTAATAAGATTTCGTGAGGAAATTTTATTTAACAAAGGTAAATTTTCTTTTGTAGGAAATCGTTTCGAATCGTTTAAAAAGTCTTGGAGACTTTCTTTAATTAGCCATATCTTTAATTCATTATATCTCTGTAAATTTAAACTTTGAAAATACAGTTTAATCTTTTTAAAATTCTAGTTTATCATGATTGCTCTGTAAGATTTAAAGATAATGATCACATGCGTATTGACCGAATTAATTGCTGACTGACAGCGTTTGTCGATGATTATTCAGAACGTCATAAATAAGAGTTTTACAAAAGTAGAAAGAGTTTTATTGCTGCTGAAGATGGATATGTAAGAGCTGACTACTACAATTAAAGTCGGACATACTTTCTTCTGGTATTTTCTATAGTTGATGAAGAAGTTTAAGTCTTTGTAGAAATCTTTTTAATCTACACAAATACTTCCTGACTGCCAGTATGAAAGCACGAGGTACCTGCATAAATAGACTATCTTTTATTTTATTATTATATACTTTAATTTAGCTTGTCTTTTGGGCTGTTTGTCTGTCTGTCTGGGTCAAATCTTGATATTCAATAATCAACCTTTACCCTTTGTATGATGGACTTGAAATTTTGCATGATTACTCAGTTCTAGTGACAAAACAACCTCTCATGATCAGGTCAGAAGTGACCTCTAGTGACCCTACGGTGACCTCTCCCAATATCTCAAGTTTTGTTTTGAAGTTAATAACTCTACGGATTTTTCAAACATTCTTCGATTCGACTGGATATCATAGAACATCACGCTCTATTTCATTGGCTACAATCATAAATCCGTTACAATTTCTGTCAAGACTAAAAAGTATGATATAAAAAATAGAAAATCTTTTTAAACTCATTAAAATGCACTAAAATTAAAAAAAAATTTTTTTGACACAAACTAAGATCTTCTTACAATTAATAGAAAAATAAAGCAACGGCGCCAAACATAAAAGAAAATGTTAAAAAATATATATATTTTTTTTATTTTTCGTAGCATTTCCTTCCATGTTTTGCACCCACGATTTCATTTTTGTGAACATAATTCATTGTATAAAAATTCTTAGTCTCAATTTTTTTTTTTACTTCTTAGTGCATTTTAATAAAAGTGCGTTTGAAAAAATTTTATATTTTCTTATTATCACAATATTTATATATAAAATACCCTTGACATTTGATGCGATTCCAGACTTAATTAAACTGCATGTAAAATTTGTTACCCAAAATCTAGTAGATATTTTCTTCATTTTATTCGTAGATATGATATAGAGGCACTGGAGCAGTATTATTCATTTATATAAATGCCTAAGTTTCTACACTTCACTAGACATTTAAAAGTAAATTTTATTTTGATCTGTATTACATGCAGGAAACCTGTATTAAAAGTTATTTTAAGAGGTAGACAATTTTATTGTAACTTATAGAAAAATATTCTAAATATTTGTATCGAAATGACTGAAAAGGTCAATTACTGGATTTTTGACAGAAAATATTTCATTTAATCACTGATGCGATATCTCCCGGTATCTTTATGGATGATGAGGTGATCATCAACCGAAGAAACCACCACACTATATCCACCAAATTCACCACCAGGCCTCCAAAACTACCGCCATATCCGCCGTAGCCGAAGCCTTATCCGAAGGGTCTATAGCCGCAATCGCCGAAGCCATAGGGACTACCTCCGAAGAAGAGGCGTCGGTTAGGTTCGGGTGCTGGCAGGGCTCCAGTGACCTCCATCAGGGCAAAAAGGGCCACCAACGTCAACAGGGCAACGCCGATCTGCAATGGAACCAAGGAATCAGCTTAAAAAGACTTGAGTTGATATTCAAGTTGGTTCATACCTTGAAGAATAAATCGTGCTTAGAATGAGCAAGAATCGGGATTATTTGGACAGTATTTCAAAGGTAAAGACATTGCCTCACTGGCGGAGCAAAGTGGCCCATCTCACTCAAATACTGGTAACTCAACTAAGTTATGCCATAAATACAAATCCTGTAGTACTGGATTAGCAATATGCACTAATGTGTTCTTAGCATAGATTAATTAGTAAAATACACGTGCAAAATTGATGCTGTGATGACTCACAACCCACGGCTACAAAACCTTTTGTGTAAAGGCCCGTCCACACGGCCGAGCTTTGCTCGACGAACTTTGTTCGATGTGACGTCAGAAGCGGAGAAAATGCGGCAAAGTTCTGACTTTTCCCGCTGTTTCTCCGCTTCTGACGTCACATCGGACAAAGCTCGTCGACCAAAGATCGACCGTGTGGACGGGGCCTAACATCTTTGTCGACTAGATTCATATATTATTGGTAATACAGGTAATTATAGTCCAGTCAATCTAGAGCAAAAATAGTTGCAGCCAAGCACAAGTTGGTAGAGTAGCCATTTACGGTTTTGTGATCCTTGGCCACATCTAAATAATATATGAAACGTTTACCATTATTCAAATAGTGGATCCAGATGATATAAGATGGAGGACAGAACGAGAGAGAGAGAGAGGGAGAGAGAGAGAGAGAGAGAGAGAAATACAGATGTTAATGGGATCATGAAAAATAAGGATATTTCCGTCTGAATAATATTAATATGAAGTCAGTTCCAACAATATTTAAGTTTTTTTTATAATATAGAAAATATGATAAAGATTTAAAACAATACGATGTGATAAGATTTCATAATTATTTTCCAATAAATATACGATAACATTTCTTGAAGTAGAGGGAATAAAAGCGCCCTCTCTCTCTCTCTCTCATATATTTAATTCATTATTGTATTTCTTTACCGATTACCGTAATTTCCATCCTCCTCCCATTCGAACCATTCTAACTAAGTACTGGTTTGAACTAGGCCACCTTTCAGGGCAAGAAGGGCATGATCTCTCCAAGCCAGGTATCTGTCTGTCTGTCATCCAACTTTTATTTTTCCCAACCTATTAGACATCTCAATCGAGACATGCACTATCTCGTCTTTAAAAAAAAAATTCCTTTGCCTAAATTCATTACTTTCTCCAGGCCTTTATCTAATGCTCTCACTTTTCTACCATCATTGCAGTTGGTTACCGCAGGTTAACCCAAGACTGGAAGACCTGTGCCAGTTGGTATCATTTTATTACTTTTGAGTTTCACGGTCAATTGCGCCAGAAATAATGCTAATTGGCAACTACCAGAGGTTCCTACATGCAGTCTACAGCTAAAAGTCAGTGAGAGAATGCACGTTTTTGTGCCCTCCCTCTTCATGATTGTATGGCGAGTAGCAGTGTATCCATTTGGCACAGGACTTCCAGATATGGTAATTATTTGTAAAATAGATATTTAGGTAGGATGCCATGTGAATCATGTAATAAGTGTTGTGCTGGTGTATTAGGGTGTTTTTTAGCCTAAATATGTCTTGTGCATACCTAACCATGACCCAAATGAATTTATATAGTGTATATATTTCCTTCTTTTTTTGTTGAAGATAATGGTAATGGCTGCAAAACGCAAGCTACACTACTATAGCCAGGAGGCCCTAGAGGACTATATAAACTCCTTTAGGTTTGACAAAACTGTAGAAATCGCCCTAGAAAGCAGCGATGGGAGTGAGGCTCTCATAGTGAGTGAAGTGCGTGAGGTGGCTGATAGTGCAGGTCCCTCCCAGCAAGAAGTGGGTCATCCCACCACACTAAGTGGCACCCACCCATCTCCCAAACCTTCTACCTCTCGTGCCTCTGCCCTCACCCCAGTATCGGTAAATGAGGATGGTGATAGTGACTGATGTGGAGGTCTCACGTATACCAGAGTAAGGTACCAAACGTTTGTAGGTACCATTCAACACCTCGACCCAAGAAATGTCGAATTGTGGTCAGTGATGTGTCAGAGGATTCTGAATCTGATTTTTTACCCATGGACTGGGATAAGGATGGACTGGGATGAGGATGGACTCTCTTCAATCTCCAATGGTACAGAGGCGGCGGCTACAACACTGTCCACACTCCAGCCCTATCAAGTTGATGCACTATCCACAGCCACATCAACTGAGGATACAGCAGCACCGACAGCCCCAACTTCCATGCCCACCAAGGATGCTTCAACTCCCACACCCAGCCAAGATGCTGCAGCCCCCCACACTGCCATCCATTCCACAAGTGATGCTGATGACAATTTTTTTTTTATCCAACAGCATCTCAGCGTCACACAACGGACAAAACTGTGTGGTCAAGGAAACCACTGTCAAGAAGTTATACTGCCACTACCCAACCAGGACTGTCAGCAACATCTATGAATGCTACCTCTGCCAGCGACTTGCTCTCCCTTTTAATTGATGCCGACATGCTGGCAGACATAGTTAGGTTCACGAACCAAAGAACCGATATTTTAGCAACAGCATTTAGAGCTGCACCACAAAGAGCATCAGTAGGACACACCTTCACAGAAGAGATACAGGCTTTGGTTGGTATACTCGTACAGTCTGGTGTTAAAAGGGACAACAAAATAACTCAAGAAATGTGGAGTCCACAGCATGGGTGCCAGTTATATCATGCAGCAATGAACGAAAAAAGGTTTTGCTTCCTGGTGTGGGCTCTACAGTTCGATGAGGAGACTACACATGAAAAAAGGAACAAGGAAGATAAGATGGCCGCATTCAGGAACATTTGGAAAAAGTTAAATTACTGTAGACGAAAACAGCTGCTGGCCTTCAGGGGAAGATGCACTTCTAGGTATTACATGCGGAACAAGCCACCAAAATATGCACTGAAGATAGTTATGGCATGTGATGCCAAAAGCTTTTACATGCTAAATGGTGTGGTTGACTTGGGGCAGAACAGAAAGCCGAGAGTACCTGCAGAAAAACTCGGGGAGCACTACACCTTGAGTCTTTGTGAACCGTTTCTGGGTAGGCATCACATCATCACTATCTAAAGTTGGTTCACCTCTCTCCCCCTGGCGACGGGAGACTGTATGCACGTTGTCAGAAGGATGTTTGTCCTCACCACTCAGATGTCATTTGCTACTACTGGCAGGAGTAAACTAACAGGTAACACGAGATTTATATCGAACACAAACATTTTGACAGGTTTTTTATGCTGCAAACATTATTGACAGTATTTTACAGCACTTACAATACTCTTACGGACTATATACTCGTTTCTATTTGTTTCAGACTGTTTTCTGGGGAGTGGCAGGTTGCGTAATAGTGAGTTGCCGTAGTCTTTGATCGTTTCAATTTTATTTTTTTTATTAAATCACATTGACCTGGTCAATATTAATTTCATTTAGCAAAATCCAAAATACAACCTAAACTATATAAAATCATATCAAACTGAATGACAAGCTCCCAAGTTTTCGATCGAGGGCCGAGGGAGAATTTTTCCCTGGCCCCTATACCTAAAGTGGCAATTGTTACAAAAACATTTTCTTTTTTTATTTACAAAAGCTTTTAATCGCTTTTCACAAACTTTTCTTTCGTTAGTACAAATGCATTTTCTTTACTTACCTCAAATACTTTCTCTATTTACCAAGCACAAGACAAGTCAAATTTAGATCAGCAATGAGCTCTTTGAAGAGTAAACTTTTAATCATTACTTGCACTTCTGTTACCACAAATAGTTTAGAAAAATATTTACTTTATAGTAACAATTTATCTCGCTAATATTCCCCATAAATAACACCATCTTAATTTAGTTAATGATTGGTCTATGGAGATTTACCGGACACATTTAATTTTAAGCTTAAAAGGAAGCTGGTTAGGGATTCATATGTAAAAGTAAGTCATGATACCCTTTCAAGCTGTAATATAATTTATCATTTGCGGTGACATTCATGGATTAAATTCCATTCCTGCAAATTTTCTGCAAATTTGCTTGACAGATCATTGTTAAGTTCAACTAAACTTAAAAGTTTACAAATTTAAAATGCCTGATTACTATCATAACACATTCACAGGAAAATAAAGGTGGAGGGTTTAGTGAATCAAATTTATTACCTTGGGAAGGCTTAAATACAGTTTTTTGAAAGAACCTACGGTTAATCTTTCCTCTAGGCCAGTGCCCGACAGCTGTCAAAATATCTTGACAGCAAGCCGCCTTACGAAATTTCATAGCCGTCACTGCTGCAGTAGAGACGAAACTCCGCTTTAACTTGAGAAATTTCGGGCCTTCCAGCAAGTCGAAAACTGATTCAATCGCAAGGAGTCCATAGAAATTAGGTCACTAAAACGGGCTGTGGAAGTAAGCTTGACATTTATCTTGACACTCATATGACCATGTGCATCAGCTACTCGAGTTTTCAACTCCCGTAATTCCCTATGCGTCAGAAACTAGCCTGGCTCTAATCGTAGTTTCTTTATTAGATTAGCTGGTTTCCCGGGGTCATGAACACTTCATGTTAAGCTCTCTTCACGGCATCAGTTTCTGTTCAATTGAAAGATCTTGCATTGCTGTTCTAAGATGGTCTTCAGACCAGAGAAGGATTGGTTCAGTGTCCAAACATCCGATCAGATGTACAAAGGAGTGGTCCAGAACAGTTGTCAAACAGCAAGCCAGCCTGATAAATACATAGGTTGTAACTCATCGCATTTACAAGGATACCATCATTTTTATCCCCCAGCCCAAAGATAGTTGTCTAAGAATGGAACAAAGTTATGGCGAATACACCCCCCAATTCATAAACACCATTGTAGAAGATACTTTACCAATCATTTTAGTTTCCTTCGACAACTATGGTCAAGATACGAGATTGTTAAAAGCTGTATCAAACAACTGCTGCTAAGATGATTTCACATTAAGTTTTGAAATAATTTGTGTGCAATTAGCCATAAAACCAAGTAACACAGCGCTTCCAGCCATTCACTGCTTTCAACATGTTGAAAAGGTAATTAGACTAGATTGGTATTTAAAGAGTTTGGACAGCTAGATGGAGGAAAGTGGGAACAGAAGTCGATTCAAGGTTTAAAATGTGGGTGCAGGTAAGGGATGAAGCAACTTTTATAAGAAACATTTGGTAATGTCTACACAGCATCTTTGAAGTCCCCTAACGGCACTACCACACATCGGATTATCACGAGCTAAGAGTCTGTAATAAGATATATTTGAAACAACCTTCAAATTAAACATAACCCGGTAGCAAGTCATGAACTGCATTATATTAAGATCTGTCACTATGCTTGAACCTGTCAAGTCAAATTTTAAACTAAAACCACTACCTCGCCCCCCTCCAAAAGTCCACGAGTACTAATCTTTAGATTCTGAACTAAACCTCTAGATTTTATGAAAAGAGGAAGGCTGAAGAGTACACTTAATACATTGAAGTCACTAAATACACCTGAGGAATTTGAAGACTAATAGAACGTTATGTATTACCAAAAAAATCCTTATTGAAATCCTAAATGGAATTAGAAAACTTCAAGAAATTTATGAATTAACAAAACATAAAACCCAAGCTATATAAAACTACGTTTTAGAGGCATAGGTTTAGCCTGGAAAAGTTTCATTTATTAACGTTCAAAAAAAGAAAAAACTACCACTGGAGACAAATTATTACCAAAGGATTAACTAACAGACCAACAAGAGAACTGAAATACAAAAATTAATAATTAATATTTGAGAGTAGTTAAGTTAATACATAATGGAGGACAAACCTAAAAGAATACGGAAGCCCTGTAAAAGAAAGGTGCAGGTTGTCCATGGTAGACCAAGTCTACCATGGACAACCCTAATCCACCATTGCCGGAGCGGCAGCGGCCACCCCGACAAAGGTGGATCTTTTCAAGTTTATAAAAGAATTAAATAAACCAAACACGCAAGCATACAAGCTAGCTAACTCAAGCACGCAGTACCAAGCATAAAAAGTCTACAAGCAGGACATATCCAGGACAAAAAAGCAATCATACCCTAGACCTCTCAAACAAGCAAACAAATCTCCACTTTGTGCCCTCACTAAGGGCAATCAAATTAAAGTTGTGCCCTCACTACAAACAAGCAAGCAAATACAAATTATACCCTCACCACAAACAAGCAAAAAAATCTACTTAAGCGCACTCATTACATGCAAGCAAATCCACTTTGAACCCTCACTATAATCAAGCAACCAAAATATCTTCACGCCCTCGCTACAAGCTAACAAATCCACTGTGCCCTCAATACAAGCAAGCAAGCAAATTATCTTCACGCTCTCACTTCAAGCAAGTAATCAAGAAAATCCACTTCATGCCCTCACTACAAGCAAGCAATAAAGCAAATCCACTTCACGCCCTCACTACAAGCAAGCAATCAAGCAAATCCACTTCACGCCCTTATTACAAGCAAGCAATCATGCAAATCCACTTCACGCCCTCACTACAAGCAAGTAATCAAGCAAATCCACTTCACGTCCTCACTACAACCAAGCAATCAAGCAAATCCACTTCACGTCCTCACTACAAGCAAGCAATCAAGCAAGCAAATCCACTTCATGTCCTCACTACAAACAAGCAAGCAATCAAACAAATCCACTTCACGCTCTCACTACAAACAAGCAATCTAGCAAATCCACTTCACACTCTCGCTACAAGCAAGCAATCAAGCAAATCCACTTCACGCCCTCACTACAAGCAAGCAATCAAGCAAATCTCCTTTACGCCCCCACTACAAGCAAGCAATCAAGTAAGCAAATCCACTTCACACCCTCATTAAGCAAGCAATCAAGCAAACCCACTTCACGTCCTCACTACAAGCAAGTAATCAAGCAAATCCACTTCATGTCCTCACTACAAGTAAGCAATCAAGCAAGCAAATCCACTTCACGTCCTCACTACAAGCAAGCAATCAAGCAAGCAAATCTACTTCACGTCCTCACTACAAGCAAGCAAAGAAGCAAGCAAATCTACTTCACACCCTCACTACAAGCAAGTAATCAAGAAAATCCACTTCACGCCCTCACTAAAAGCAAGCAATCAAGCAAATCCACTTCACGCCCTCACAACAAGTAAGCAATCAAGCAAATCCACTTCACGTCCTCACTACAAGCAAGCAATCTTGCAACTAAATCCAGTTCATATCCTCACACCAAACAAGCAAGTAATCAAAGAAATCCACTTCACGCTCTCACTACAAGCAAGCAATCAAGCAAATCCACTTCACGCCCTCACTACAAGCAAGCAATCAAGCAAATCCACTTCACGCCCTTACTACAAGCAAGCAATCAAGCAAATCCACTTCACGCCCTCACCAAAAGCAAGCAATTAAGCAATCAAATCCACTTCAAGCCCTCACTACAAGCAAGCAATCAAGCAGATCCACTTCACGCCCTCGCTACAAGTAAGCAATCAAGCAAATCCACTTCACACCCTCGCTACAAGTAAGCAATCAAGCAAATCCACTTCAAGCCCTCACTACAAGTAAGCAATCAAGCAAATCCACTTCACACCCTCACTACAAGTAAGCAATCAAGCAAATCCACTTCACGCCCTCACTACAAGCAAGGAAACCTACCTCACCCACCACCACCCCTCTCAAAAAAAAGCAAAACCACTTTATCCACCCTGAAAACAAGCAAAACCACTTTACCTCCAGCATTACAAGCAAACAAGCAAAACTACTTAACTCGGGACAATCAAAACCACTTCATCCCGTGAATCTTAAGAATGCATGCAAAGCCAAACCGAAACTCTCAAGCACGCAAGCCAAAAACATACTAACTCTCTTTCATGAACGCAATACCTATCAAGCGGGTAATTAGTGGTAGCATAACTGCAATCACAAAATGCAGAAAAGAATACCTCGTGAAAAAAACATCTGTTGTTTGTTTCAAGGAAATTTGTTTCAGATAATTTTTTTTCTACTTAACATTATATTGCATTCTGTCTCTTTTTCATGTATTGTTTTGACCGTTTTCTTTAGGCAGTTGGCTCTTATGTGTGGGTATACATATATATATATATATATATATATATATATATTAGTATATATATATGTATACATATGTATACATATAATATATGTAATATATATATATATATATATATAATATATATATCATATATGTATATATATATATATATATATATATATATATATATATATATATATGATATATATATATATATATATTTATGTATATATGTGTGTGTATATATATATATATATATATATATATATATATATATATATATATCTATATATATATATATATATATATACTATATATATTTATACTATATATATGTATGGATATATATACATATATATACCATGTATATATTTTATATACTATATATGTATATATATATATATATATATATATATATATATATATATATATATACATATATGCAAAAGCTAGGTACTATATCTTATCTCTAAGTAAATGAGGATACAATCCACGATGATGTAAAATCCTTTTGTAGTTTTATAAAATATATATTTCTTTTACAGGAACTTATAGCTTTCGACCATCAGCTTTGGTCTTGTTCACTAAAATGTGATATATCACCTCAAGGAACTGACATGTAGGAGCACAAACAGACTTTTCTTATAACATTTGAAACAATAAAGATTAGGTAACAAGCTAGTTAACTATTATTATGTATGATCAGGCGGTTGAGCTCTCGTCCTTTCCAGAATTCGTCTTGATCTTCGTGGGGGAATGTTTCTGTTTTCAACTGCTTGTTCTATGCTGGTTGGGTGGTTTGTTGGAGAAATGACCTGTGTGGAGGAAACAAGAGGAAGCAGCATCATCATTGGCACATATATTCCTAAAGTTTGCCATTTTCCCTTTTCTACATAATATCTCTCCACAAATAGCTGTATTATCTGCGATTCCAGTATTTCCTGTAAAGGTCTCGTTCAAGGGAATTAACTCCCTTTCTACTACTCGTCCCAAAGTCCTGTCGCTACATGCAAAAACAACCTTTGTACCTTTATAATTTATTTTGTGGTTTTTCTCCTATTTATGTTGCGCAATTGCACTGTATGAACTTCCCGTTCTACAAGCAGCAACGTGTTCTTCCCTTCTCTTATCAATGGAACACCTGCTTTCTCTCACGTAGCATTCATTGCAGTCCCTGCGAGATATTACATATATCCCACGAGAGAACGAAATTATTGTCAACTAAAAAAAAAAAGAAAATTCCCTTTGGTTTACATATATGAAACTATGTTAATTCCAAGGTAGAGCGGATTAGATATTAAAGGACATTTGTAGCTCGAGTAATTTATATGAATCACGGTGATGTGATAATTATTCATAATTACGAATACCCGAAGTTCGACGGTGATTTGTAAGGTCAGAGTCAGTATAAATATAAACCTCACTTGTTAGCTGAATCGATAATGTCACTGACGTTCTGATTTCTTCTCTGTCCGCTGGGCGGTGGTTCGAACCCACGAGAGGACGAAATTATTATCAACTGAAAATAAAAATACCCTAAGGTTTACATTTCGAGGTAGAGCAAATTAGATATTAAAGGACATTTGTAGCTCGAATAATCTATGTGAATCACAGTGATGTGATGATTATTCATAATATGGCTACGTTCGGCAAACGTTCGAATTTGTTAAAATGGTAGAGGGGGATGGATATCGATTCTAATTACGAATAACCGAAGTTCAATGGTGATTTGTAAGGTCGGAGTCGGTATAAATTTATAACCTCACTTGTTAGCTGAATCGACAACAACACTGAAGTCCTCATTTCTTTTCTGTCCGCTGGGCGGTGGTTCGAACCGACGAGGGTACAAATTATTATTAACTAAAAAAAAAATACCCTTAGGTTTACATTCCGAGGTAGAGCAAATTTGTAGCTCGAATAATTTTTGTGAATCACGGTGATGTGAACATTATTCATATATATATATAATATATATATATAATTATTTAATATATAATAATATATTACTATTACAATATATATATATATTATATTATTATATATTATATATATATATATATAGATATATATATATATCAATATATATATTATATATATATATATATATAATATATATATATATACGTCACTAGACTATTGCCACTGGGAAAACTACTGTGAAAATTGGCCATCTAGGAATATCCTCACCAGAAATATTGTCGTCCATTGACATATTTAAAAACATTAAATGTGACTGCATTTGATTGATCATACTTAACAAAAATATAGGTGATAAAGAAAACAAAATAAAAAGTCCACAGTTTATTTCAAAGTAGACATTTGAAAAATGGCACTGTAAGGTGCAAAGTTTATAACCACAAGCAATAATCTAAAAAAATTAGAATGGGACTTGATTATTATAAATATGATTGTTATAAGCGATAAAAATTTAAATACATAATTTATCATCCCAAGTACTATAGTCTTGCATTCAGGTCTTTTTATACATTGTATCTTGAAGCCTGGTCCTAGGCCTGCTGAAGTTTTAAGTCTTAAAAAGTGTTATGCTGTTATTTACCATGTTAACAATAAGCTCTTGAGCCCTCATGTATCAGCAGAAGTTGATCTGCCAGAGCACTAAAAGCTAGTAGGCTATTCTTCAATTTTACCATTATCATTTTTACCCTAAAGGATACTTTAAATTCATACTAAATTATAGCTTTAACAGTAAACTTTACCAACTAGCTCGTCTACAAGTAAATTTAACCAACTAGCTGGTCCACAAGTGAACTTACAAAACTATTTGTTCTGCAAGTAAACTTTACCAACTAGCTAGTCTACCAGGGTTGATCATCAAATAACCAAAGGTAGTCTGCCATAGCCTAAACCTTAGCTTAGCAATAGTAGCCTAACTTGGCAACCTTGAGGAATATTTATAGTTTTCTTCTGTCCCTCTCCACAGCTCACGTCTTAGCTAGTTATGAAAGTTGAGTTATTCTTACATACTAGCCTACCTTAGATTGTACAATGTAAATAAGTATGTTGAATTATAGGTCAGTAAACCAGTGGACTAATACATTGATTTATATATGTACTTCCTAGTAATAATTGCACTTGAAGATGTTCAAATAGCTTTTATGTCATGGTTCAGATACTTTGATTTGGTTCTGTAAAGTACATACAGTGTTCTCTCCCCTGAGTCACAACTGCATAAATATAAATTCATGCAGATTGTAATTACATTTATACTGTAATTAAACAAATAGTTTCTCTTATAAGAGCTGTGAGTAGCCACATAGGCTCGAATATGCCTTAAAAATGTCTGCAGGTCAGTGCAGGAAGCCTGTTGTTAATAAATGTGACATGTGAGATTCAGAAATGATTTTTGTGAATTTTGTGTCTAAGATTTCCTGACAAGAACAAAGAGCGAGACCACTTCCTTACTTGGGTTAGAAACTGCAGAAGGGATAAAAAGCTAAACTGTGGATTACACATATTGCAGCAACCAGTTAGGAGCCCTTCAAAAAAAACGGAACTCCTTTAGTTAAGTTAAGTATATCTTAGTTTTACCAGACCACTGAGCTGATTAACAGCTCTCCTAGGGCTAGCCCGAAGGAATCGATAACTTTACATGGCTAGGAACCAATATTGATCATCTAGCAACGGTACCTACAGCTTATTGTGGGATCTAAACCACATTATATCGAGAAATGAATGTCTATCACCAGAAATAAATTCCTATGATTCCGGGTTGGCTGAGCCGAGAATCAAACTTCGAACCACCGGATTGGTAGCCGAGCGCGAAACCCATTCTTCCAACAAGGCACCACGGAACTCCTTACGGGACTTGGAGGGGGTGTAATGAAGTGTTATGAGCTACAAAACATATTCAGATTTTTTCCTGTTTCTTTTGAAAAGATGTAACTGTAGAAGAACAAAAGAGAGATAGTAAAAATTCTGAAATAGTCTTTCATTATATTTTAGCAATACTGACAAATGGTATTTAATTTTTTGTATAATTATACGTTTAACAAACATCACAAACTCAACCTTTGTTTGTACTTGAATATTTTCTGCTATAAGTATCACATGACATAGAATAACAGGACAAACTCATCCCTTTTCTGGACTTAGAAATCTATTACAAATTAAATCAATCCGCTTCTAATCTTAGGCATTGTCTACTTTGTGTTATGATAAACTCAAGGGAAAAATACCGCAAACTCTCTCTCTCTCTCTCTCTCATAAGTTGTAAATTAACAATATATAGTATATATATATATATATACTATATACATATATATATATATATATAGATATATAATATATACACTATATATCTATATATATAATATATATAAATACTATATATATATAATACTACTTATATATATAGATATATATTATATATATATATATATATATATTCATACCTATATATATATATATATATAAATATATATATATATATATATATATATATATATATATATATATATATATATATGTGTGTGGTGTGTGTGTGTGTGTGTGTAGACAGAGTAATGTTAAAAAAAGTCTTAATTGAATCCAGTATACACGAATATAAAGTTATGGTATAAACATTAGTTCCTGGTTCAAACGGAGCGATTTCACATATATACGAATACACTGTTTTTCTGCGATAAAATACAATCTCTCTCTCTCTCTCTCTCTCTCTCTCTCTCTCTCTCTCTCTTTCCTCTCTCTCTCTCTCTCTCTCTCTCTCTATTCCTTAATACTCTAAGATTATGCCTGTCACTACAAAGCCTTAAACGTAAATGAGGGAGCAAATGAAGAATTTCGGAGAGAGAGAGAGAGATTTCAGTAATTTATAACACCAAGAGACCCAAGACATTATTCAAATCTTTCAAAATACTTCCTGATATATTTTGATAAATCGAAATATCTCTCCTGATTTATAGAAACTCAATGAAGAATCGAGAGAGTGTGTGTAGGAGCTGGGTAAGGCCTCTCCAGATATGCATTCCAGTTTGAAGAAAATATAGCCTTGTCTGACCTCGGCAGCAGCTGTTGTTCGGACGTTGTTGTCCAGATGTCCCGCGATTTACTGAGGGAAGTCTGACGCAAGAATAGTCATCTTGTTTGCTGTAGCGGCCTATTCACTGGCGAGAATATAGATCTCTGATGATGGAGCTGAAGAGCCCAAGATAAAGGAACTGGACGAGAGAATTGGGAACTTGCGAGACACCATCCAGTTCCGGAGAGAACAGCGCACCGGTGAACTTGACATAATGAATCGTCAGTTGCAGCAGAGGCTGACTACTATGAAGGCGTTGGACAGATCATTCATGAGGTGTTGCATCAGCAGGCCTGCCGAGAGAGGGCCCACTCACACGAAGCTGAAACGTTGTTTCTGAAGAAGGAGAACGATAAAGAGGGAGAAATAATAGCTGGAAAACAAGATCCTCAAGATCACAGAAGAAAATCAGCAGATGATGTACAAAGCAAGATACATTTAGCAGAAAAACGATGCACTATGTGAGGGAACTAACTGCACAGTTGGCAGAGGCAAACTGCCAGCTTCAGAAACTCCTACGACAGAAGGAAAAAGCCAGCAGCTCAGGACTGAAGAAGCATCGCGGATGGTGAGGCTTATCCAGGAATAAAATGACGCAACCGAAGCAGCGCGAATCCGTGAGGAAAGACCTCAAGCTCAGGTTCTGCCGCCTGCTGAAGGAAGTGGAAGAGTTCACGAAGGAAAAGCGCCGACTCCAGTGTGAACTTAGGTGGCGGAATTCGAGAGGATGGAAGGCTTCCCAAATCTTCAAGAATACAAACGGGAAAGCACCTTTCAAGACACACATGGAAGAGGATGAACGAACGAACACTCAGTCTTCGTCTGTCTCCAATGAAGGAGGAAGACTTCGAAATCGAGAAGAGACGAGTAGAAGCCTCCACCAGATTCTCAAACTAACGTTCAGCTTCAAGAGAGTCTGCCAACAACACAACAAGGAATAAAAAGTTTTTGGTGGGAACCAAAAGTCTGGTACCTATAAGGAACCCTTCAAAATGTGAGAAGAACATATAAGCTTTCAGGGGACCGTCAACAAACAAGTTATTCTTCAAAAGGAAGTTGAAAAGCATGTAAAGAAATTCTAAATTCTGAATATATATATATTCAGAAATTCTGAATATATATAAATTCAGTTAGAGCGATAGAAAACTTCAAGAACTACGGTATTTTTTGGTGAGCAGTGCCAATGAGCAGAGGGAAGGCGCTCATTGCTGGCTAAACAAAACCCCTCTGCAATGATTTGGCCCTGTGATGACACCCCAGCAGTGAGGCATCATTGCCGACAAAAGCGCAAGAGAGAGAGAGAGAGAGAGAGAGAGAGAGAGAGAGAGAGAGAGAGAGAGAGAGAGAGATATTTCAGAAGCAGATGGAAGAGATAGGCTACTTTTGCAGGTGCAGGACGGAATACTTCTGGAGGAATTAAAAAAAGAATCTTGAGAATGCCACACACGGCATAATTGCTCACTTAGAAAAGACAGAGGACAGGAGGCTCCAGGAAGGCGAGAGGTCAAAAAGAACGCTCCTATAGGTACTAAGAAGAAATTCAGATGGAATTAGTTGTAGATACTGAAGAGGAGGAGGAGGACTGACAGAAGGGCTGAGAGAAAGCGGAAAAAGGATGCATGAAGGTCTGCAGAGAAGAAATACAAGGAGACGAAAAATAAAGGAAGACTGGATACACGAAGGAGACCTGGAAGCGAAAATGAGAGGAGCTGTAGAAAAGCGAGATAAACCCCATAGAAGTCAAACGGAAGGATAGGAAGAAGATCGATAGAAAAAGAAAAACTCTGACTTCCTAAGAGACAAAAGAAAATCAAGTAAAATGAGAAAGAAGCTAATAGATCAGTTAACCGATTTTGTGCAAGGTGAAATTGTCAATGTTCATTTGAGGGATCCTCCGCCAGACGAACTACAAATGGAAACCTGTTTCAAGGGATTCTAAGAAGTGTTGACCTATAATCTCCAGAGCTGGAGCGATGCAAGACTTTGTGGAACGGAGGAGACCATATACCCACAAATCTCATTGACTTGGTGAGCAGCGCCAATGAGCATAGGGAAGGAGCTCACTGCTGGTTAAACAAAACCCTTCTGCAATGATTTGGCCCTGCGATGGCACCACAGCAGTGAGGCATCATTGCCGTCAAAAGCACAAGGGGAGAGAGAGAGAGGAGAGAGAGAGAGAGAGAGAGAGAGAGATAATACAGCTGCTTATAGGATAATGAAAAAGAAGGATATTTCCATCTGAATAATATTAATATGAAGAGTCAGTTCCAACAATATTTAAGTCTTTTTTTAAATAGAAAATATGATGAAGATTTAAAACAATACGATGTCATAAGATTTCATAATTATTTTGCAATATATATACGATAACATTTCTTAAAGCGGGAGGTCTCAAATGTATCCATTAGATTAATAACTAAACAGGAATAAAAGCTCTCTCTCTCTCTCTCTCTCTCTCTCTCTCTTCTCTTCTCTTCTCTTCTCTTCTCTCTTTGTTCATATATATTTCATTCATTATTGCATTTCTTTGCCTGATTACCGTAATTTCCCTCCTCCTCCCATTCCAACCATTCTAACTATGTACAGGTTGTTTGAACGAGGGCCACCTTTCAAGGCAAGAAGGGCATGATCTCTCCAAGCCAGGCTTAGCGGGGCGACGCCGGTTTTGTTGCTGGCTGTACATAGCCAAAATTTCTGCAATAAAACTTTATACCTTCTTAGATGACACAATAAGGGAGATTTGTAGATTAAATTATATACAATTATCTGGATAAGACTTTAAACAATGAATGATTAGGTCATAGAGATCTCCTTAAAGTAGCTATATCCTCAATTCCCTTTTTATAATTCTCTTGTTTTCCAAATTTTAAAAAGGATTCCTTTCTTCCATTAAAGATAAAAGACTTTCCAGTCAAAGAATCCTCCTGCCTCATTTTCATTCTTACATTAATTTTATGTCTATCATCTTATTCCTACAAAACTCTTCCCCTATCATCCATTTTGCCACTTATTTACATTGCTTGATCAATCACTTCCAGACACAATTATAAGAAAATAAATCAAAACTTTGACCGAGCATTTCTTAGAGTATCCTCTTTCACCTTTTTCGTCGTTACAAACGATCAGTTTCCACCAAATAACGCAATTAATGACATTATCATCAAATAAAAGCAGTATATTCCCACTTGCATCAATTGTTCCATCGAGAATGTTTTCTTTTTATTACCAGCCTCCTTTTACTTGGATTGATCTTAATTGCTTCAACAAGTTTTCCAGATATTTAATAAAAAATAGGTCATCACTTCACCATCAAGTTCTGCTTTTCTGTATTGTTCGGTACAAATATGAAATGTAATATAAACCAATAATCTTTTTGGTGCCTCTCAGTCTACATTTTGTATCATTTTGGACACATTTGCTCATTGTTAATTATTTTTCAAAAATTCCAGTTCAATTTCACTGTTTCCCTGTCTTTCCTACAACGTCCTTCTTTGTTTACCTGCATACATCTGAATTAGCGTTCCATTTACCAAATAAATATACTTTGAAATATTCTATTTCGTTTACAAAATATGCACAAAGCATCGTACTTTTATGATCGGAGCGTTTCTGTTTTAGTTAGGTTTTCCTGTCCACCAAACATACGCTCCCAAAAATCCTTAAAATCTTCTTTGCCAATATTTTGCAACATACCAGGGAGGTATGGACCTGGAAACCCCATCGAAGTTCCGAAGTTCACACACTAACAGTATCAGTCGTCTAACAAGAACATACTCTTACAAGGGAGGCAGAGGAGGAGGGAGCTACGATGGGCGTTGCTAAATCTTGCAGGGACGTTTTGCGATGGGTTTTACCCCGTTCTTCCTTCGATTATGCTGAGGACATTTCCTAACCTATAGATTTACTGATGAGATAGTTTTTGTATTTGTAATTTTTATGCAAATAATGTTTAACAAGTGTATGAGATGACAATAGTCCTATTAGATGTGAACGGTAGATTTACTGATGAGATAGTTTTTGTATTTGTAATTATTATGCAAATAATGTTTAACAAGTGTATGAGATGACAATTGTCACTATTGGATGTAAACGTCTTTCAAGGCTTTAAGCAGATCACTTGACAACCCAGTCTCAAAATAGATCTCTGGTAACTCTCAAATCTCGAAAGCCTCCTATAAAAGGAAGGTCGCAAGGCAGACTGACTTACGGGCTGCTCTAGGAGCAAGAGCCCGTGCCAGCACAAGCCTGGCTTAATCTTCAACAACAACAGCAGACTAACATACACTTCTAGAATCAGCTAAGGAAGAAGCACAACTCCTATTCACTATGAAAACTGTAAGGATAAAATATTACTTTGATATCAATCAATGTAATAAATATACAAATAATAAGTTACTTCTATGCCCTGACACTCCGAGTAACTGTGGTTAATTAAGATATATTTTCTTTTTTGTAAAAATTGTAATTATTATTTGTAACTATTCGTGATGTTCACGTTAATTTATATTTTTACTCTATATAATCCATATTCATTCTCATTCACAAGTACAGTACAATGAACTATCTAAAAAATCTAACTGAAATTCTTCAAATGAATTTCCTTGATTCCCTTTGCAGATCAGCGTTGCCCTGTTGGCGTTGGTGGCCCTTTTTGCCCTGATGGAGGTCACTGGAGCCCTGCCAGCACCCGAACCTAGCCGACGCCACTTCTTCGGCGGTTACGGCTATAGACCCCACGGAATCGGACTTGGCTATGGCAGATACGGCAGTGGTTTTGGAGGCTTTGGAGGTGGATTTGGTTGATAAATATCTTATCTTCCATGAAGATGCATCAATGACATCTATAAATTGTTTAATGTTTGAGAATAATGAGAATGCCGGATTTATACGGATGAAAAAATGAGAGTTTATTTTTCAATAAATTATAATAAATTTCTTGTTTCTTAGAA
Source organism: Macrobrachium nipponense (assembly GCF_015104395.2). Classification (NCBI taxonomy): domain Eukaryota; kingdom Metazoa; phylum Arthropoda; class Malacostraca; order Decapoda; family Palaemonidae; genus Macrobrachium; species Macrobrachium nipponense. Next base: position 33,124,235 of record NC_061091.1, read on the forward strand.
AAAGCTTTTGGTATTTTATTCCTCTTCCTATGATGTAAATTGAAATAGAACTTAGTTTTAAATGTCTTTTCGTGTGTATTAAAAACTTTAAAATTTATTAGAAGTAGAGTCCAAAACACTATGGAATCTTCTTTTTCAAGTAGGAGTGTGTTAAATAAATTATTGAAAACTATTAAATGAAGTTCAAAATTGCTGAAGATACCATAAAATCCGTAACAAATATTACGAAGGAATAAATAGGAGGTTTATAACATAAAACAAGGTCTCCAAACTTAATTTTTTTATCATATATGGGAGTTCTTTGTCCACAATAAATAGGTATACTATGAACATGTATTATGTGGCAACAGAAAAGGGAGGAAGCTTTGTTGACGAAATGAAGAACTGCGTCTTAACTTACTGATAAATGTTTCTGACCATACCGTGCATATTTTGTTGTCAAAATACGGTGCTCTGCAACAAAATAAGTTACATATTTTAAGATAAAAATAACCCAAAACTAGAAGTAAATTTTTGTTTAACCATCAAAATGAAAGCAAGTTAATAAAAAAATGGCACCCACTATAAAATTTATGTGAACATGATTCATGTACAAAAATCCTCGAGTTTCAAAAAACTGTTTTACTTTTTAGTGCATTTTAATGAACAAATTTTATACTACTTTCTCACTGCCACTATCGTATATATCAAATACCCTGGACATATGGTGCCATTTTTAGACTTACTAAAAACTGCATTTGAAATTTGCTACCCATATATATATATATATATATATATATATATATATATATATGTGTGTGTGTGTGTGTGTGTGTGTGTGTGTGTGCATGAGGGTGTGGGTGTGGCTGGTGGGTGTATGTGCGGGAATACGTACATGTAATTTTCATGTAATCTCTTCTCCGTTGTCTTGCGAAGAATTAAATTTCAAATATAATTATTATTTTTAGACAATCAATGAACTCTCGTTGTGTTATTACAAGCTCGAGCATTATCTAGCGCATTTTAGTCCAGATAATTTTTTTTATTTATTCGTCTTATTAAATTTTCCAGAGAATTCTATTTGTCAGTATGGTTATGAAAAGCTGTTGTGTTTATATGAAAGGAAATTTCATCCTAATCTTACCGTTTTCATGATGAACAAGCAGCCGATTTTTTTCCTTCGCTGATTTTCAAAATGTTCTGTACTGCTTCGTCCATAGACAGCTGGTATTTATGAAAGGCGACTATTTTTGCGAAGAGTTGGGAGGGACTTTTTCGTAGAGATATTTGAAGATATCAGGACTGATACTGATCGGTAGATGCTAAGGTTATATTTAATTACACTAGTTTTCCCACAAGTATGATTTATACAACTACTTATCCTTATTCTCATTTCACGACGTTTGGAAGTGGCGGTAAAACCAGACGTGAACCTGCCCCGCATGATTTGACAACCATTCTCAGCAGATCAACATCTTTTTTTTTTTTTTGCGAAATTTCTCCTCGTCAGTCAGGAGATTCCCTGTGACACAGATGCCCTGGTCTTCATATTAAATTTGTAAAAAAAATCGGGTAAACAAGACTAGGAGGAACTTTGAAAGCTGTGTACAAATGAGAATGATTCATTCATGGAAGTTATTGAATAACAGTAAACTGGTTCGGTATTTGATGAGGGTGGTTAAGAGAAACAGGGAAGAGAAAGAGAAGATAATAGTAAGGAATTATGAAAGGGTAAATTATATGTATTGAAAAAATCGGGAACGGTTATTCCTGGTACGAAAACTTCTGCAGAAATGCCTTTGGACAAACAATGTGGAATCGTCCAATGTACATTGTTAAGCACCAATTTTTGGATGATTAATTTGTGCATGATCCTTTATTTCTTAATTCAACTTTAGAGTCTGTTACAATAGCGAAATAGTTTACCCTGATCATCGTACCAACTCTACCTTATCTTGTGTTGGCTTTCCATTAGCGTCAGCAAATTGATTACGCTAAGACCCTTCATAAACTGACGAATAAAATTACTTGCTGACTTATGAGGTTCTCAGACTTTGTATTATTACCAACCAAAGGAAAGAATAAACGACGGAGTAATTCTATAAAAAAAAAAAAAACTCATTATTACATCTATCTCTGGAAACAGGCTCAGAATTCCAGGAAGGACGTTGAAAGCAGCGCCTGTGGTCTGTTTTCATCCCACTGGAAATCTAGTCAAAACTTCCAGTGGATGTCTTTGTGGGCTCTTGTGGATTATATAACAATGTTCTAGCAATGAATCTGGACACGGTGACTCTGAATACTTAGTTTCTAAGAAATAAATAAAAATTAAAATTACATCCCACTGGATTCGTTTGTTTTGAAAGTAAAAAGTGATAAAAAAAGATTTATTTAGAGGAAAATAGAATGTTATGTATGTATATATATATATATATATATATATATTGCAAAAACCTTTATATATATATATATATATATATATATATATATATATATATATATATATATACATATATATATATATATATATATATATATATATATATATATACGTATATATATATATATATATATATACGCATATATATATATATATATACGTATATATATATATATATATATATATATATATCATATATATACATATATATTTGCATATATATAGCATATATATATATAATATGTATATATATATATATATATATATATATATATACATAACACACACACATATATATATATATATATATATATATATATATATATATATATATATATATATATATATATATGTGTGTGTGTGTGTGTGTGTGTGTGTGTGTGTGTGTGTGTGTGTGTATGTACAGTTGAACACAGGTTTCCCTGGTACACCGTCTTGCGAGACTTAGAAAAATTACATGGTAACAGTGTTTACTGAGAGAGATTGGGGGGGAGAACCCTTTCTCTGCTAACAAGAGTTCCACCAATAAGTTCTGGAGTTCGTTTGGTGGGCGGGGTTATTAGGAATGGTTGGAGAAAGACACACACACACGGATAAAAAAAAATCTGAGCAGTTTATATCGTTGTAATGAAGATTGTCGTCTCACTTGTAATATAGAAGGTTGTTTATTAAGGTTCCATTTAACTTTCGGCCAAGACGTTATCTAACAACCGTGTCTATTATTATATATCGGTCATATTCATTACACAATACTTAAAATGGATCAACATGTTAAAGTTATATTGGTATTGCCGAAAATCACGAACATCATAACAGGATATTTTAACCTTATCACGTAAGCTAAGTTTGAAGCATTGGTTGCAGTGCGTTTCTTCTCTCTCTCTCTCTCTCTCTCTCTCTCTCTCTCTCTCTCTCTCTCTCTTATACTAGCTAACTTATAAATATATCTCTCTCAGCTATACTAGCTAACTTAGTGATAAGAAAAACCCCTGCGCTCAGGTTATGCAGTTCTGATATGTCATTAGTGTATTCAGGAGAGGGGATCAGTGACCCAATAATATCGAAGATTGCCCTTCCTGACAATACCCATAAGCATAACCAAAAAAAAAATAGCAAAGAAATTTCTCATCTCTGATACTGTAATGTCATGAACTCTTGTTCCCTTGAGTGTTCGCTTGATATATTACCCCATTTCATAACTTGAAATTAACGATTGGATCTCTCTACAGTCAGTTTCATTATAGAATCATTAAAAATAGAATAAAAAATCTTTATTCCTGATATACTATCATCAAAATCGAAGGTGTGCGGCAAAAAATTATCGCCACCAATCCTTTGCCACACAAGATTAGCTGGTTTGACGTTTCTGACAAGCTCCTAAGCCCTACCTCTTCCCCCGCGCAGTTCATACAAATGGAAGACGAGCAGTGCAAACGGCCAGCAAGACTCTAATAAGGCAATAAGTAGTACAGAACCAATATCGATACAATAAGCTATGAAGGCGCACAAAATTAAAAACTTAAGAACGTCACATGACGTAAACAACATGTGTGGGACGACTTCTGCAACACGTCATATGACGTCGTTGACCTTTTAAGGGTTAACTGTTGTTTTTTCTAGAATTATGTATGCACTGATATATTATAGACTATATATTTCATTGACCTCAGGTGATAGGTGAAGTCATTTGGGCTTTCCTTTTTATAGTGGCTGACATAAAGAGAGTATCATCTACTGAATTGACAGTTACCTTTTAAAATGTCCCACAGAGCATATGACCCCTATACTCAGAAACGACACCGACGGCCAAAAATATTGCCACATTTTTACTCTTGTTCATATAACTTAGGTTTTACCAAAGATACATTGAAAATATCAGAGGATATAAAGCATTACATTTCAAATAATGGAAACTATTTCAATAGACCTCCAAGAAGCTAATAAGCGAAAATAAGTGGCGAAGTATCATATCTGTATCGGCCACACCACAGAGAACAAAGTATACACGTAAGGCAATTTGCCAAATACTTTACCGACCTCACTGTATGAAAACAGTGCTCAGCGAGTCATTCAGTTCTATAATTCAATGCTGTTAACAAGAAACGGTAATTAGGAAGATATCAAAAACATGTGGGGCCTGAGTAAGTAGGAAAGTTTACTGCAATACTCTCAATCTTAGTATATGGAAGGGCCTTTATGCCATTTTTTTTTTTTTTAACAGATACTTCGAACAATTATATCAAGTAATATCATGGTTATAATAAAACTTGTTGTTCATTATGTTTATTAAAACATATAATCAAATAACTAGTGACAACAAAATGAGAACATTTTATGTCCTATTACAAAAAATATAACATTTATATTAGACAATCTAATACCTTGACCCATCCACCCTCTCTCTGTCACTTCCCTCAATCTGCCGGGCATCGAATGAACAAGGTTGAAAATTTGCTGCGGTCTCCGTCTACAAATTTTCCACTGAGAGGTGATGTGAGCCATGAGTTGCTGTGTGTGTTCTCTCATGTTCCATTTTCCATGTGTTCACCATCTGGGCCCACACTTGTTCATCACATTCATATCTGCTCCTTTGCTCGGCCATTCAAGAAGAAGCAGGTTATCCTGTCTGGCAAACCACTCTTGAACAATGTGAGCAGTGTGAACAGGATGGGCCCTGGTGGAAGGGAAAATTCATTTCTCGTAACGAAGGCAAGAAGGTTTGCAGCAGCTCAACATACTTAGCTGCTGTAAATCGTCCCTCGATACGGAACACATCACCCATACCATGCACACACACCCAGCCCCATTCGTTGCTGGTGACATGGCCGGATCGAACCACCTCGACGATGTTACGGGGTTCATATCTGAATGAGAGAAAAAAATGGGGGTGTATAATATAAATCATATATATATATATATATATATATATATATATATATAAAAATATATATATATATATATATATATATATATACCTTTGGAGAATTTAGATTCTCAGTGATGAACAACACTGAAAGAATTCTATTGTTTAATTATTTATTTAATATATTATATTTGAGGAAAAGTGCAAATGATGCCACTGTCCCATACCTAATATTTATCTCAGAAATAGCACTCTATTTATGTTAACTCCTTTGTATATTTTGACAGTCCACTTCCGTGGAACAAAAGCTGAAGATTAATTATTAATATAAAGAAGAATGCAATTGATAATTGATGCAAGTAATGATTTTCCTTATCATACCGAGTTCTATTTGTTCACCATCAATGCAGCTTCCCTGCGATGTGAACGAGAAGCACTTCTCGTCAGTAAGATGGGACCCTGCCCCAAAAGTCCAAACCCTTATCAGCATGACGTTGGGCAAAATCAAGCCTTCCCGCCTTATGTCACTCCGACTCAAGAGCTCCTTCGTTGCTGGAGTTCTGTGATGAATCCCAGAAGCGTGGAGTCTGCGTCGTACTGTCATCGATGACACTTCTAGTCCAAGGTCTTCATGAATGGCCTCGGCGGTGGTTAAGGGTTGCTCTCGAGCCGCCCTGATAATGGTATCATCCTCAGCTGGGGTGGTTTTCCGTGGACCCCCTGGCCTAGCTAAGAGAACATATTATCTTAAAACTTAACTTAAAAATTTATATAACATTGCAATCAATTCTAGATTCTTCGAATTTTGTACTCGATGGATTGATCATAATTTAGTAAACATGGCTGTATATATTTGGTTTCAAAGCATATCAAGTAGAACGAGATTACTAGATCCATAATATTCTCAATTTGGTTGGTGGTTATTAAAACTGTAAAATCATTCCTGAACCATCACTGAAATGACATTTAATAAATAAACTATAGCTATCAAAAGACACACAATGACTGTGACGGGGTGGGCACAAATAAAATGCTCTTATAGGCTTAATTTTACCAAGACAACTAAATCGACTATCTAACTTTGTTCATGGTTGAGGTCGGCAAGGGCCAACCACCCACCAGTGTGGAATTATGGAGGTGCACCTGAAATATTACTGTGGTGTTGGAATGGCTGTGGATATCTGTAGTCTGACCAAAATTATAATAGCGAGACAAAATACATTTAAGAAAGAAACTTTCACATTAAATAAGTAAGATTAAATAACCATGAACAATGTAGCATATCCACCAATCATTCAGCATAAACAACTTACGCAAGTCGTTCAAGTTCCCACTCTCCTCCCACCTTCTTATCCACAACTGTACCGTGGTTGGGGACACACCAACATCACATGCAATGGCTCGTATCGAGAAGCCATTGTCGCGTAAAGTGACAATTCGTCCTCACAGCGCCAGATTTGTGTCCCTTCGATTCATGGTGAGTGGTTATGAAGTCTGACCCATTTAAAAATCCTGCTGACGACCTCACCTCCGTTCGGATTCAGACTCTGTTTCGAGTCGAGTAAAACAATACCATGCCTTCATATATCATTATAGTCGTTCCTGGATTGTAGGATTAGCCAATAGGGAATCATAATCACCATGGTATGAAATAAAGATACTACTGTTAAATATAACTAGGCAAACTTACCCATCTACGATGGGTGATAAAATACGGGTGCAGAAGTGAAAATTTATACGTACTATTTGTTCAGCAATATTAAAATAAGGGCGATTACACGAATAGTCTCTCTCTCTCTCTCTCTCTCTCTCTCTCTCTCTCTCTCTCTCTCTCTCTCTCTCTCGTAATGTAATTCAAGGGACGATCACTGAACGCAGAGAAATTCTTATTCATTGTTGTTTCCCCTCTTTTAATGATATTCTCTCTCTCTCTCTCTCTCTCTCTCTCTCTTAAAGTAAGTGAAGGGGCGATCAATGAACGTAAAGAAGTTCGTATTCATTATTGTTTACCCTCTTTTAATGATTCTCTCTCTCTCTCTCTCTCTCTCTCTCTCTCTCTCTCTCAATGTAAGTCAAGTAACGAAGACGGTGATGGGATTATCAGATTACTTAGCTCTCAAATCACAAATTATCACCTCTCTCTTTCTCTCTCTCATTTTTCGATAGCAAGATAAAATTATAAAATTGTAGTGCATTAATGTCGTTAAATGGCTCTCTCTCTCTCTCTCTCTCTCTCTCTCTCTCTCTCTCTCTCTTGTCGGTGACTTTCATTTAACAGAACAGGGATCTTGATTGGTTCGTTTCTTTGTCAAGTACTTTGCACGGTGATAGGAATAATAAATTATCTTTCTTTTCATTATGTTACTGCAAAGACGCAACTTGTATGTCAGTGCGTTATGGCTACTGATAAATGCTCTTATGATCCTGTGTATTAAATAATGTAATACACATGACAAGCAATTCAGACTGATTTTAGTTCAGTTTGCATCACAGGAAGAGGAATAAAATATCAAACTTTTTCTTAAGAAAAATAAAATTTATTACAATTTATATAAAAATAAGTACATATTTTCATTAGCGTCAATCGGTCATTCTTAATATTTTCGAACATTTAACAATTTATGGAGGTCATTGACGTTCTAACTTCCAATATCTTCATGAAAGATAAGATGTTTATCAACCGAAGAAACCACCCCATATCCACCAAATCCACCTCCAAAGCCTCCAAAAAACCACCGCCGTATCCGCCGTAGCCAAAACCAAATCCGTGGGGTCTATAGCCGTAACCGCCGAAGCCATAGGGACTACCTCCAAAGAAGTGGCGTCGGCTAGGTTCGGGTGCTGGCAGGGCTCCCATGTGACCTCCATTCAGGGCAAAAAGGGCCACCAACGCCAAACAGCGGGCCAAACGCTGATCTGCAAAGGGAAATCCAAGGAAATTAATTTGATGAATTTCAGTTAGATGCTTTAGTTTGTTCATTGTACTGTTACTATTAAATGAGAATGATTAAGGATTATATAGAGTAAAAGTACTAACCAACCTACATATCATGAATAGTTAAAAACAGAATTTACAGTTTATAAGATCTATAAGTAAAAAGACAAACAGTTTTTAATTTAATTTACTACAGTTATACGGAATGTCTGATGGATTTTTATTTGTATATTTATATGTAACTTATTATTTGCATATTTATCCCATTCAATATATATATCGAACTATTATTAATTTAACCACCTAGTATCTTAGAATTTATGTCTTTAAATGACAAAATTCATTATTTTATCCTTACAGTTTTCATGGTGAATAGGAGTTGTGTTCTTCCTTTGCTGAATCTGGAAGTGGATGTCAGTGCGCCTTGCGACCTTCCTTTTATAGGACGCTCGTTCCAGAGTGGAGAGTTGCCAGCAATCTATTTTGAAGCTGGATTGTCCAGCGATCTACGTAGAAAGCCTTCAAAATTCTATCTATTATTGACAATTATAATCTAATATAACTGTTAAACTTATAATTTTTCTGTCTTATTGGCATAATAATTAAATATACAATAATTATCTTTTCGGTTAAAACTGTAGCTTAGGAAATTTTCTTAGCGTAATCGCTGGTAAAACCCATCGCAAAAAGTCCCTGCAGGACGATGCAACGTCCATCGTAGCTCCCTCCCCCTCTACCTCCAATGACAGAATCTTCTTTTTACACGACTGACTGTTAGGATCTGACTCAAATGAAGTCTGGGGCATCGGAACTTCGATGGGGTTTCCAGGAACATACCTACATGTTATGTTAAAAAAAAAAAGGGGGTAAAATAGAAAATAACTACTTTTAGGATTTTGCAGTTGGACAGGTTTAACTTAACTAAAATAAAAAAATAGTTGTGTCTAGATCATAAAACCACGAAGCACTGTATGTATATAATATATATATATATATATTATATATATATATATATATATATATATATATATATATATATATATTATATATATAAGTGCAATATTTTGGTAAATTGAAACCTAATTTAGAAGAAAATGTAGGCAGAAAAAGAGTAGTGTTGTAGGAAAGACAGAGAAAAGAGAAAGGAAATGAAATTGTTTCAAAAAAAAATAATTTAACCGAATGACAATAATAATAGAAAAGCAGAACTTGATGATGCAGAGGTTACTTATTTTTATTTGAACATCATGAAAAGTTGTTAATGCGATTATGGAAAATTAAAGGGAATTTGGCAATAAGAAGAAAATGTTGTAAATTGGATTAATAGATGCAAGTAGGAACATACTGCTTTTATTTGATAATAATGTCAATAATTGCGTTATTCGGTAGAAATTGGTAAAAGGTAATCGTTTGTAAAGAGTAAAAGGTGATAGAGGCTATTCTTACAAATGATCGCTTATAATATTGATTCATTTTCTTAAAAATGCATTTGGAAGTGATTGATCAAGCAATGCTGACAAATGAAAGAGGGTTGATAATGGAAGATTTATCAGGAATAAGACGATAAACATTACACTGATCTAAGACTGCAATAGTGAGAGAAGGATTAGCTCAGTATTAAGGAACAAGTCTAAGACTGTAACATCTTTGAAACATGTTCGGATGAAAGAAATTCTTTGATATTTAGAAAAGTAGAGAAATAGATATAGGGACTAAGGACATAGCTTCTATAAGGAGCTTTCTATGACCTAAGCGTAAATGAGAGACTGTGAAGAAATGAAAGAATTTATACATATTTCGTCTCAGTATGTATAAGTTTCTCTTATTCTCTTAGTGTAAGTTTCTCTTAGTACTCAATTACTTTAACACCTTGGCCTGAAGATAAAACGAGAATGCATACCGGAAATAACTGATGAAATTGATCAACACAAAACAAATGAGCTATAAAACAATAGTCATTGGAAATAAACAGCTTTTAATTCAGTAGCTATTTTTCACCTCAAACTTGTAACCAGCCGGTTATTCCAATAAAACACTTTGGGTCTTCTTGGATAGAACAGAGTAATGGAAAAATAATGATTCTTAAATATAATATTCTTTTATTGATTAAAATCCTTTCCATAGGATGATAACTGAGGAATCTTTTGTAAGTCTACTATGTTCGCTGAGGCACTAGACAAATTATGAAATTCTGTTTTAAATGGCAGAATGAAAAACAGTCTTTGGGGTATAAGGTTCAACTGTTTCCCTTAGGCCAAGAGACACCTTGAAACTCTCTGTTTCATTTGCTTTATAGTCTCGATAACTATTACATGAAACCTATCCCATGACAAATCAAAGGTGAACTGACTTACTATGTCGGTAAGTTCAAAGTTATTCCAGCTTAATACCGTTTTCACCCACAATTTCCTTCTTCGTAAAGTGAAGATTCTATTTCTTCGAGTAACAGGAATGAATTTGTTCTGTTGTCGTTTTATTTTGTTATAAGGAAAGAACTGCTTTGTTACGATCGTGTTTTTTCTTTTTTCTGTGAGTCTTCTTAAATATCAGAAACACAAAGCTAAAAAGTACTGTTTTGGAAAGACAATATTTAATATAAGAATTGATAGACGCTTATGAATGTATTTCTAAATAAAAATATAGAATTATATTTATAATCATAAGGACATGTACACACTTTCTGGATACTAGAATATATTTGACAGGCATCAAATTCTCTTTTATTCAACTATTTGTGTTGGAATATTGTTGCCGATGAGTACACTCGAACGTGTGTTCCATTACTTTAACCTTTTTCTGTTCTCAGAGATCTTTTAATCGCCTGTAATTTGGAAATAAAGTTTCCGGAGTAACATCATGAAAAGGTCTGTTTCCTGTTCTCTAGTTTGAATTTTCAATTGGAATCTATCTTTACTGTTCTGCATCACGTGGCGTGTGATAGTTTCCTGTTCTCTAGTTTGAATTTCAATTGGAATCTATCTTTACTGTTCTGCATCACGTGGCGTGTGATAGTTTAGGACGTTTTTACCTTGCACTGTGAACTTGCTTTATCAATATCCTCTTGATGACTGAAGAATTTTCATATATCCGTCCTAAGGGGTTTTTTGTTTTTTTCTCATTAAGTAAATTTAAAATTTATTTATTGTTAGTTTTTATTATTATTGCCTAAATGTTTTACCTTATATTGCTGTAAATTGTTTAAGGTTTCAGTTATTTCCGGCGATTTGTAGTTGAACCTCGACCCTGCAACGTATTTTGACAGCAAAAATATGCTAGATATAATCTGAAACATGACATTAATGAGGAAGACATTCTTTATCTCTCACCAAAGCTACCTCATAAAAAGTTGTGAGTCATCTTATTTTATGTTGTAAACCTATTTACTTCTTAGTAATTTTAGTTTTGGAGTTCATGGAATCTTAAACAATTTTGCTTTTAAAAATTTGTTTAATTTAATCCCTTAATTACCCAATGTTTTGGAATATATTGCCAAGAAAATGTTCGATAATCCAAAACAAATAACATGACATTTGAAACTGAGTTCTATTTCAGTGTATATCACAAGAAGAGGAATAAGATATCAAAGATCTTTTTTTCAAGAAGAAGAATATTTATTATAATTTATAGAAAAATAAACTCTAACATTTTCATTTACATAAATCGGTCAGTCATAATATTTTCGAACATTAAACAATTTATGGAGGTTATTGACGTTGTAACTTCCAGCATCTTCATGGAAGAATAAGATGTTTTTATCAACCGAAGAAACCACCACCATATCCACCAAATCCACCTCCAAAGCCTCCAAAACCACCGCCGTATCCGCCGTAGCCAAATCCGAATCCGTGGGAGGGGTCTGTAGCCGTAACCGCACGAAGCCATAGGGACTACCTCCAAAGAAGTGGCGTCGGCTAGGTTCGGGTGCTGGCAGGGCTCCAGTGACCTCCATCAGGGCAAAAAGGGCCACCAACGCCAACAGGGCAATGCTGATCTGCAAAGGGGATCAAGGAAATTAATTCACTAAATTCCAGTTAAATGCTATGGTTACTTCATTGTACTTTAATTTTAAATGAGAATGAATAAGGATTATATAGAGTAAAAGTACTAAACAACGTAAATATCAAGCACAGTTACCAATAGAAAATTACAATTTATATAATCTATAAGTAAAAAGGAAAATAGTTTTTAATTTACTACAGTTATATGGAATATCTGATGGATGTTTAATTGGTATATTACAGGAAAATTATTATCTTATATTTATTGCTTTCATATATATTTATAATATATATATATATATATATATATATATATATATATCAAATGTTATTTATTTATCCACCTAGTACTCAGAATCAATGTCTTTAAATGATAAAATTCCTTATTTTATACTTACAGTTTTCATGGTGATCAGGAGTTGTGCTTCTTCCTTAGCTGATTGTAGAAGTGTATGTCAGTGTGCCAAGCGACCTTCTTTTTATAGGACGCTTGTTCCAGAGCAGAGAGGTTGCCAGCGATCTATTTTTGAAACTTGATCGCCAGTCAATGTAAGCAGGAAATCTTGAAGACATTTGCATCTTATATCGACAATTGTCCTCTAAAACAATTATTAACCATATCCTTCGTCTATCTTATTGGCACGATAATTATAGATATGATAATTATCTCCTCGGTAAATC
>NC_061091.1:33137630-33215352 GCF_015104395.2 Macrobrachium nipponense
TTTATCATATTTTCTATATAAAAAAAGACTCAAATATTGTTGGAACTGACTCTTCATATTAATATCATTAAGTTGGAAATATCCTTCTTTTTCATTATCCTAAAAGCAGCTGTATTATCTCTTTCTCTCTCTCTCTCTCTCTCTCTCTCTCTCTCTCTCTCTCTCTCTCTCTCTCTCTCTCTCTCTCTCTCTCTCTTGCGCTTTTGTCGGCAATGATGCCTCACTGCTGGGGTGTCATCACAGGACCAAATCATTGCAGAGGGGTTTTGTTTAGCCAGCAATGAGCGCCTTCCCTCTGCTCATTGGCACTGCTCACCAAAAAATACCGTAGTTCTTGAAGTTTTCTATCGCTCTAACTGAATTTATATATATTCAGAATTTCTGAATATATATATATTCAGAATTTAGAATTTCTTTACATGCTTTTGAACTTCCTTTTGAAGAATAACTTGTTTGTGGACGGTCCCCTGAAAGCTTCTATGTTCTTCTCACATTTTGAAGGGTTCCTTATAGGTACCAGACTTTTGGTTGCCTCCAAAAATTTGTTTTTATTCCTTGTTGTGTTGTTGGCAGACTCTCTTGTCGAGGCTGAGTAAAAGACGCTTGAAGCTGAACGTTAGTTTGAGAATCTGGTGGAGGCTTCTACTCGTCTCTTCTCGATTTCGAAGTCTTCCTCCTTCATTGGAGACAGACGAAGACTGGGTGTTCGTTCGTTCATCCTCTTCCATGTGTGTCTTGAAAGGCGCTTTCCTGTTTGGATTCTTTAGGATTTGGGAAGCCTTCCATCTTCTTGAGTTCCGCCACCTTAAGTTCACACTGGAGTCGGCGTTTTTCCTTCGTGAGGTCTTCCACTTCCTTCAGCAGACTCTCTTTTCGAGGCTGAGTAAAAGATGCTTGAAGATGAACGTTGGTTTGAAAAAATGGCGGAGGCTTCGACTCGTCTCTTCTCGACTTCGAAGTCTTCTTCCTTCCTTGGAGACAGACTGAGACAGTGTGTTCGTTCGTTCGTCCCCTTCCATGTGTGTCTTGAAGGGCGCTTTCCCGTTGGGATTCATGAGGATTTGGAAATCCTTCCATCCTCTCGAATTCCGCCACCTATATTCACACTGGAGTCGGCGCTTTTCCTTCGTGAAATCTTCCACTTCCTTCAGCAGGCGGCAGAACCTGAGCTCTAGGTCTTTCCTCTCGGATTCACGCTGCCTCGGTCGCGTCATTTTATTCCTGGATAAGCCTCACCATCCGCGATGCTTCTTCAGTCCTGAGCTGCTGGCTTTTTCCTTCTGTCGTAGGAGTTTTTCAGACCTCTGAAGCTGGCAGTTTGCCTCTGCCAACTGTGTAGTTAGTTCCCTCACATAGTGCATCGTTTTTCTGCCAAAATTTCTTTTGCTTTGTACATCATCTGCTGATTTTCTTCTGTGATCTTGAGGATCTTGTTTTCCAGCTATTATTTCTTCAAACTGGAATGCATATCTGGAGAGGCCATACCCAGCTCCTACACACACTCGATTCTTCATTGAGTTTCTATAAATCAGGAGAGATATTTCGATTTTTTCAAAATATATCAGGAAGTATTTTGAAAGATTTGAATAATATCTTGGGTCTCTTGGTGTTATAAATTACTGAAATATCTCTCTCTCTCTCTCTCTCTCTCTCTCATCCTGCCCCGAAGGTCGTAAATTCTTCATTTGCTCCCTCATTTACGTTTAAGGTTTTGCAGTGACAGGCATAATTTTAGAGTATTAAGGAATAGAGAGAGAGAGAGAGAGAGAGAGAGAGAGAGAGAGAGAGAGAGAGAGAGAGAGAGAGAGATTGTATTTTATCGCAGAAAAACAGTTTATTCGTATATATGTGAAATCGCTCCGTTTGAACCAGGAACTAATGTTTATACCATAACTTTATTTTCGTGTATACTGCCTTCAATTAAGACTTTTTAACATTACTCTGTCTACATACACACACACACACACACACACACATACACACACACACATATATATATATATATTATATATATATATATATATATATATATATATATATATATATACAACTTATGAGAGAGAGAGAGAGTTTGCGGTATTTTTCCCTTGAGTTTATCATAACACAAAGTAGACAATGTTTAAGATTAGAAGCGGATTGATTTAATTTGTAATATATTTCTAAGTCCAGAAAAGGGATGAGTTTGTCCTGTTATTCTATGTCATGTGATACTTATAGCAGAAAATATTCAAGTACAAACAAAAGTTGAGTTTGTGATATTTGTTAAACGTATAATTATACAAAAAATTAAATACCATTTATCAGTATTGCTAAAATATAATGAAAGACTATTTTAGAATTTTTACTATCTCTCTTTTGTTCTTCTACAGTTACATCTTTACAAAAGAAACAGGAAAAAATCTGAATATGTTTTGTAGCTCATAACACTTCATTACACTCCCTCCAAGTCCCGTTAGGAGTTCCGTAGTTCCTTGTTGGAAGAATGGGTTTCGCGCTTGGCTAACAATCCGGTGGTCCGAAGTTCGATTCTCGGCTCAGCCAACCCGGAATCAGAGGAATTTATTTCTGGTGATAGACATTCATTTCTCGATATAATGTGGTTTAGATCCCACAATAAGCTGTAGTCCCGTTGCTAGATGATCAATATTGGTTCCTAACCACGTAAAGATATCTATTCCTTCGGGCTAGCCCTAGGAGAGCTGTTAATCAGGTCAGTGGGCTGGTAAAACTAAGATATACTTAACTTAACTTAAGGAGTTCCGTTATTTTTGAAGGGCTCCTAATTGGTTGCTGCAATATGTGTAATCCACAGTTTAGCTTTTTATCCCTACTGCAGTTTCTAACCCAAGTAAGGAAGTGGTCTCGCTCTTTGTTCTCTTCAGGAAATCTTAGACAGAAAATTCACAAAAATCATTTCTGAATCTCACATGTCACATTTATTAACAACAGGCTTCCTGCACTGACCTGCAGACATTTTTAAGGCATATTCGAACCTATGTGGCTACTCACAGATCTTATAAGAGAAACTATTTGTATAATTACAGTATAAATGTAATTACAATCTGCATGAATTCATATTTATGCAGTTGTGATTCAGGGGAGAGAACACTGTATGTACTTTACAGAACCAAATCGAAGTATCTGAACCATGACATAAAAGCTATTTGAACATCTTCAAGTGCAATTATTACTAGGAAGTACATATATAAATCAATGTAACAGTCCACTGTTTTACTGACCTATAATTCAACATACTTATTTACATTGTACAATCTAAGGTAGGCATGTAAGAATAACTTAACTTTTATAACTAGCCAAGACGTGAGCTGTGGAGAGGGACAGATGAAAACTATAGATATTCCTGAAGGTTGCCAAGTTAGGCTACTATTGCTAAGCTAAGGTTAGGCTATGGTAGACTACCTTTGGTTATTTGATGATCAACTCTGGTAGACTAGCTAGTTGGTAAAGTTTACTTGCAGACCAACTAGTTTTGTAAGTTCACTTGTGGACCAGCTAGTTGGTTAAATTTACTTGTAGACGAGCTAGTTGGTAAAGTTTACTGTTAAAGCTATAATGTAGTATGAATTTAAAGTATCCTTTAGGGTAAAAATGATAATGGTAAAATTGAAGAATACCTTACTACCTTTTAGTGCTCTGGCAAATCAACTTCTGCTGATACATGGGGGTTCAAGAGCTTATTGTTAACATGGTAAATAACAGCATAACACTTTTTAAGACTTAGAACTTCACCAGGCCTAGGACCAGGCTTCAAGATACAATGTATAAAAAGACCTGAATGCAAGACTAGAAATATAGTCCTAAACTATAGCACTTGGGATGATAGATGATGTATTTAAATTTTATCACTTATAACAATCATATTTATAATAATCAAGTCCCATTCTAATTTTTTAAGATTATTGTTTGTGGTTATAAACTGTGAACTTTACAGTGCCATTTTTCAAATGTCTATTTTGAAATAAACTGTGGACTTTTTATTTTGTTTTCTTTGTCAGCCATAATTTTGTTAAGTATGATCAATCAAATGTAGTCACATTTAATGTTTTTAAATATGTCAATGGACGACAATATTTCTGGTGAGGATATTCCTAGATGGCCAATTTTCCCAGTGATAGTTTTCCAAGTGGCAATAGTCCTAGTGACGTGTAAATATATATATATATATATATATATATATATTATTATATATATATATATATATATATATTATATATATATATATGAATAATGTTCACATCACCGTGATTCACAAAAATTATTCGAGCTACAAATTTGCTCTACCTCGGAATGTAAACCTAAGGGTATTTTTTTTTAGTTAATAATTATTTCGTACACTCGTCGGTTCGAACCACCGCCCAGCGGACAGAAAAGAAATTAGAA
Organism: Macrobrachium nipponense; assembly: GCF_015104395.2. Lineage (NCBI taxonomy): Eukaryota > Metazoa > Arthropoda > Malacostraca > Decapoda > Palaemonidae > Macrobrachium > Macrobrachium nipponense. Next base: position 33,142,032 of record NC_061091.1, read on the forward strand.
CTTCAGTGTTGTTGTCGATTCAGCTAAGAAGTGAGGTAATAAGTTTATACCGACTCCGACCTTACAAATCACCATAGAACTTCGGTTATTCGTAATTAGAATCGATATCCATCCCCCTCTACCATTTTAACAAATTCTAAAGTTGAAATCAGAAACATTCCCCCACGAAGATCAAGACGAATTCTGGAAAGGACGAGGGCTCAACCGCCTGATCATACATAATAATAGTTAACTAGCTTGTTACCTAATCTTTATTGTTTCAAATGTTAAAAGAAGTCTGTTTGTGCTCCTACATGTCAGTTCCTTGAGGTGATATATCACATTTTAGTGAACAAGACCACAGCTGATGGTCGAAAGCTATAAGTTCCTGTACAAGAAATATATATTTTATAAAACTACAAAAAGATTTTACATCATCGTGGATTGTATCCTCATTTACTTAGAGATAAGATATATACCTAGCTTTTGCATATGTATATATATATATATATATATATATATATATATATAGAATATATATACTTTATATATACATATATCACATATATATACACATATGTATATATATACATATATATATACTACATATATATACACATATAGGATATACATACATGTACATATATATATATATATATATACATATATATATATAACATATATATATATATATACATATATATCATATTAATATATATATAATTATATATATATATATTAATATATATATATACAAATAATATATATAATATTATATATTATATATATATATATAATATATATCTATATATATATATATACATATATATACATCCTATATATATAGATATATATTATATATTATAATATATATATATAAAAAGCATATTAATTTTTTTATATATCTATATATTAATATTATATATATTATATTCATATATTATAATAATATATATATATATAGATATAAAAAATTAAATCTCTATATATACATATATATATACATATATATATTAATTCTATACTATAAACTATTAAAGTATATATATATATATACATATATATTTGAGTCCTAGGGGTTATAATTAATAATATATTTAATATGTTCGTTGTGACATTTCTTGGAATGTGAAGACTGTTCGCTTTTAACTTCCCATAGAGACAAGAGTCCGAAGCAATGGCCTGAGAAAGCTGATTAATCATTTCTGATGCATAGTTTAAGCAGGTCAATGTTCACGAGTTCATGGGTCTTTTCCAAGTGCCTTTGAGAAACTGATTGTAGCCAGTAACAATTGACGAAGTGTGCATTCGTATGTACGTATGCGCCTCTTCCTTTGATAATGGCGTCCTTAACCAAGTCTATGGTGGAGACTTTCAGAGATGTCTGTGGGAGATAGGCAAGATGCCGGGAGAGCTCTGCAAAACTTTATCTGTATTAAGTGAGTGATATTCTGGCTGCAATTGGTAAGTGTACATTACTTTAGCCAAAAGGGATGGCTTGTTACACATTGTAAGAATGTTTAATCTTTAACTTTGTCTTTAAACTTATGTGTGCTAACGAGTTTTTCTCCTGTCTTTGTAACAGACGATTCTGGCAAAGGGGGACCGAGAGTCCCGTATGGGAGAAGAGATAATTGGTGTGACAAATTACTGATTAAGACCTTTTAAATATTGGGGGTTTAACTAAGTTTGTTAGTCTGTGAGACTTGAGTTATTATCTCTTCATTGTTAAATAAATGTTATATTTTTCCATATCTCTGACTCTCATTTTGATGACCTGTTAGAATGGAGAGATGGAGAGAGAGAGAGAGAGAGGTTACGAGTCAAAAGAGAGAGAGAGAGAGCGCGGAGGCTGAGCCGATGATTGCTTGCCGAGAGAGAGAGAGAGAGAGAGAGAGAGAGAGAGATTGTGTGTATCAGTTTGCCTGACGCTCGGTGTTCCACGTTTACCAAATATAATACGAGATTCTTATCTGCGTTTACACACACACACACACACACACACACACACACACACACATATATATATATATATATATATATATATATATATATATATATATATATATAATAATATATACACACAAGAGCCAACTGCCTAAAGAAAACGGTCAAAACAATTCATGAAAAAGAGACCAGAATGCAATGTAATGTAAAGTAGAAAAAAAATCATCTGAAATAAATTTCCCTGAAACAAACAACAGATGTTTTTTTCACGAGGTATTCTTTTTAGAAATTCTTACAAAATAGCTGAAAGTAATAAAATACAATACCTCCCCCCCCTACAAAAAAAAAGATAATAGATGAATAAAACATCCCTCTACACAGAAACGAAATATGTTTACGACTTCACCCGGTGTTGAGGAGTCCTTGGTTGTTCGCGTTTGGTCACCTGAGTCCAGAATCCTTGGTTAAGAGAAAACGAAAACTGCAGCCTGTCTGCTTTTATCCAAGAAACGAGTTCTTCGATGCAGTTTTCGTTGAAGTGTAGTTGCAATTACTGTTCTGCTATGTGACCGTGCTCTGCCGTGTTGCTATATTACTGCACGATTGCTGGCGGTTCTGTTAGTATCTGCGGTGTGTCCTGGCTACTGTGTGGGTTATTTGTGACTGCCGTTTTCCTGCAGGATTGTGGTAAGTGGATCGCTCTATTTGGTTGTGCTCCGTGCGTTGTGGTTTGGCTTAGTTAGTCTCACAGTGGTGGTTTTAATCACGTCCTCGTGAAAGTATCTCGGAAAATCAGTTTAAATTTTGAGGTATAATTATGTAAACTTAAGTTGTACTCTTATGTGATTTATGGTTTTAATGTTTCTTAAATGTTTAATGGGATTCTTGTTTACTGGTGTGTGAAGGTTTGTGTACTTATTATTATTACCCTTTTTTTCAAAGATTTGGTGGTCGTGTGATTAGTTAAATAAAAAAAATCAAAATTTCGGGATTTTAAAACAAAACTAATATATTTGGGTTGTCTATGAAATCATTCCAATAAACTATATACTTTTAATTCATATGCTTGCTATTTTGCATTTTGGTTCTGGAGAGAATTATATTAAATTAACTTTTGATTTGTGTATCAGTTTTTTTTGTAGTTTTGGCTATTTAGTCAAAAATTGATTATCGCTGTGATTTGCTAAGGATTAGTGGTTTAAAATTGTAAGTTAGAAATAAAATTTTTGAGGGTTATAGGTCAACTTTTACTTAAGTGATTTTTGGCATTTAACTTTGAATTGGGTAGTTCTGTAGATGAATATTATTAGGGAGTGCCAAAGCCACATGCAAGCATTGCAAGTATGAGAGGAGTTTGCAAGAAAATCATTGATAATTAACTAGATGGTATTTCTACAGAAGCAATCCACGATGGCCTAGACTATGGCAATTGACGTTTTCCTATGTTATTTTAACCACTGAACAAGAATTTAAAGTAATATTTATTCGGACGACTGTAATTACCCCCCAAGGGCCAGTACTAAACACGGCAACTCGACAACCGACCGATATCGGCGGAAGAACACCAAAACCAATATGGCGGCGATACCAAAACAACAATCGATTTATGTGTGCTGTCAGTAAGGCCGTGGCGGAACGGCGTTTTGCGCCTTATCCGCATATTTAAAGATTCTTGGCAAGCACGGCATGTACTGGCAAGAGGTAATGTTGCGCTGCGCGCGCTAGTCACAGGGGTTACAGTAAGGCTACTTACCGTGGCGGATCACACCTAAAGGCGTTCCTGTTGTAGTCGATCTACAAATAGCTCCACAACACTCGCAGTTTTTTTGCTTTAGTATTAAATTGTCTTTTAGCATATTCAATCACAACTTCTTTACCACCACTAGACAAATAATGATAAAATTCACCGTAACCCACATTGCACTGCAAACAATTAGTAGGAAATTGAAGGTCTCTGTCAAAATTAATGGCAGAAGGGCCAGCCACTGCCTCTGACATAGCTACAGGAAGACAAAATGCCGGTTTTTGCTTCATTATTCGAGTATTCAGTCAAACAAGGATACCAGTGGACACTGGACAGGTAACTTTATTACTCCGCTGATATGCTAGTGAAACTTAGTTTTCGACTAAAGTCGTTCGTAATTGGTTATGAAACCCATGACGTCATAACGATGTCACACCCCTCAGCCAATGAGTAACTGGAACTGCTTTTGTTTGCGTAAGAAAGTAAGTTAGAGGGCTCATTAAAAGTAAACATAACCATAGAGGAAACACCTCTCCCGACTTAGGAAAAATTCGAGGTAAAAACTTATCAAGCTCATTTAATTCCACCCCGTTCAATCTCTCATATAATGACTATACTTTTTATATTCCTTTTTACATGGCATTTCTATGTAGGTGATTATTTATTTTTATATCCAGTGCGGAGTGCTTCTGAAGTATTACCTTTAGTATACTAGCCCCTGAGGGTTAATTACACTCGTCCGAATAAATATTACTTAAAATTCTTGTTCAGTAGGTAAAACTACATAGAATAACCGCAACTGCCATAGTCTTGGCGGCGGCGGATCTACCAACTAGATATTCTTACGGTTGTTGTTGAATGAACTTTCTCATGTTTTGAATGTTTTTTTTTCTTTTTTTGCTTGCTTGCTTGAGGTGATTTTCTGCATTTTGTGATTGCAGTTATGCTACCGCTAATTGGCCGCTTGATAGGTATTGCGTTCATAAATGAGAGTTAGTATGTTTTTGGCTTGCGTGCTTGAGAGTTTGGGTTTGGCTTTGCATGCATTCTTAAGATTCACGGGATGAAGTGGTTTTGATTGTCCTGAATTAAGTAGTTTTGCTTGTTTGCTTGTAATGCTGGAGATAAAGTGGTTTTGCTTGTTGGAGGGTGGATAAAGTGGTTTTGCTTTTTTTGAGAAGGGTGGTGGTGGGTGAAGTGGGTTTGCTTGCTTGTAGTGAGGGCGTGAAGTGGATTTGCTTGATTGCTTACTTGTAGTGAGGGCGTGAAGTGGATTTGCTTGATTACTTGCTTGTAGTGAGGGGCGAAGGATTGTTAATTGTTAATTGTAGTGAGGGCGTGAAGTAGATTTGCTTGATTACTTGCTTGTAGTGAGGGTGTGAAGTGGATTTGCTTGCTTGATTGCTTGCTTTTGGTGAGGGCGTGAAATGGTTTTTTTTATTGCTTGCTTGTAGTGAGGGTATGAAGTGGATTTGCTTGCTTGATTGCTTGCTTGTATTGAGGGCGTGAAGTGGATTTGCTTGCTTGTAGTGAGGGCGTGAAGTGGATTTGCTTGATTGCTTACTTGTAGTGAGGGCACGAAGTGGATTTGCTTGATGACTTGCTTGTAGTGAGGGTGTGAAGGGAATTTGCTTTCTTGTAGTGAGGGTGTGAAGTGGATTTGCTTGATTGCTTGCTTGTAGTGAGGTCGTGAAGTGGATTTGCTTGATTGCTTACTTGTAGTGAGGGCGTGAAGTGGATTTGCTTGATTACTTGCTTGTAGTGAGAGCGTGAAGTGGATTTGTTCGATTACAATGCTTTGTTTTTTGTAGTGAGGGATATGAAAGTGCCATTTGCTTGCTTGATTCTTGCTTGTGTTGACTTTGTGAAGGGAATTTGCTTTCTTTTATGGGAGGGTGTGAAGTGGGAATTTGGCTTTGATTGCTAGGCTTGGTAGTGAAGGGCGGTGGAATTGGATTTGCTTATTGCTTACTTGTAGTGAGGGCGTGAAGTGGATTTGCTTGATTGCTTACTTGTAGTGAGGGCGTGAAGTGGATTTGCTTGATTACTTGCTTGTAGTGAGAGCGTGAAGTGGATTTGTTCGATTACATGCTTGTTTGTAGTGAGGATATGAAGTGCATTTGCTTGCTTGATTGCTTGCTTGTAGTGAGGGTGTGAAGGGAATTTGCTTGATTGCTTGCTTGTAGTGAGGGCGTGAAGTGGATTTGCTTGATTGCTTACTCGTAGTGAGGACGGGAAGTGGATTTGCTTGATTGCTTGCTTGTAGTGAGGGCGTGAAGTGGATTTGCTTGCTTACTTGCTTGTAATGAGGGCGTGAAGTGGATTAGCTTGATTGCTTATAGTGAGGGCCTTGATTGCTTGCTTTTAGTGAGGGCGTGAAGTGGATTTGCTTGATTGCTTACTTGTAGTGAGGGCGTGAAGCGGATTTGCTTGATTACTTGCTTGTAGTGAGGGCGTGAAGTAGATTTGTTTGCTTGATTGCTTGCTTGTTGTGAGGACGTGAAGTGGATTTGCTTGCTTGATTGCTTACTTGTCGTGAGGGCATGAAGTGGATTTGCTTGATAGCTTGCTTGTAGTGAGGACGTGAAGTGGATTTGCTTAATTGCTTGCTTGTAATGAGGGCAAGAAGTGGATTTGCTTGCCTGATTGCTTGCTTTTAGTGAGGGCGTGAAGGGGATTTGTTTGATTGCTTGCTTCTAGTGTTGGCATGAAGTGGATTTGCTTGATTGCTTGCATGTAGCGAGGGTGTGAAGTGGATTTGCTAGATTGCTTGTTTGTAGTGAGGGCGTGAAGTGCATTTGCTTGATTGCTTGCTTATAGTGAGAGCGTGAAGTGGATTTGTTTGATTGCTTACTTGTTTGTAGTGAGGACATTAAGTGGATTTGCTTGCTTGATTGCTTGCTTGTAGTGAGGACGTGAAGTGGATTTGCTTGATTGCTTCCTTGTAGTGAGGTCGTGAAGTGGATTTGCTTGATTACTTGCTTGATTGCTTGCTTGTAGTGAGGGCGTGAAGTGGATTTGTTTATTGCTTGCTTGTAGCGAGGGCGTGAAGTGGATTTTCTTGATTACTTGCTTGAAGTGAGAGCGAGAAGATAATTTGCTTGCTTGTATTGAGGGCACAGTGGATTTGCTAGCTTGTAGCTAGGGCGTGAAGATATTTTGGTTGCTTGATTATAGTGAGGGCACAAAGTGGATTTGCTTGCTTGTAATGTGTGCACTTTAGTAGATTTGTTTGCTTTTTTGTGGTGAGGGCATAAATTGTATTTGCTTGCTTGTTTGTAGTGAGGGCACAAAGTGGAGATTTGTTTGCTTATTCGAGAGGTCTAGGGTATGATTGCTTTTTTGTCCCGGATATGTCCTGCTTGTAGACTTTTTATGCTTGGTATTGCGTGCTTGAGTTAGCTAGCTTTTGTTTGGTTTATTTAATTCTTTTATAAACTTGAAAAGATCCACCTTTGTCGGGGTGGCCGCTGCCGCTCCGGCAATGGTGGATTAGGGTTGTCCATGGTAGACCAAGTCTACCATGGTCAACCTGCACCTTTCTTTTACAGGGCTTCCGTATTCTTTTAGGTTTGTCCTCAGTTATATATTAACTTAACTACTCTCAAATATTAATTATTAATTCTTGTATTTCAGTTCTCTTGTTGGTCTGCTAGTTAATCCTTTGGTAATGATTTGTCTCCAGTGTTAGTTTTTTTCTTTTTTTGAACGTTAATAAAAAACTTTTCTAGGCTAAACCGATGCTCTTAAAACTTAGTTCTATATAGCTTGGGTTTTATGTTTTGTTAATTCATAAAGTTCTTGAGAAGTTTTCTAATTCCATTTAGGCTTTTAATAAAGATTTTTTTGGTAATACATAACTAGTCTTCAAATTCCCCAGGTGTATTTAGTGACTTGAATGTATTAAGTGTACTCTTCAGCCTTCCTCTTTTCATAAAATCTAGAGGTTTAGTTCAGAATCTAAAGATTAGTACTCATGGACTTTTGGAGGGGGTCGAGGTAGTGGTTTTAGTTTAAAATTTGACTTGACGGGTTCAAGCATAGTGACAGATCTTAATATAATGCAGTTCATTACTTGCTACCGGGATATGTTTAATTCGAAGTTTTTTTCAAATATATCTTATTACAGACTCTTAGCTCGTGATAATCCGATGTGTGGTAGTGGCGTTAGGGGACTTCAAAGATGCCGTGTAGACATTACCAAATGTTTCTTATAAAAGTTGCTTCATCCCTTACCTGCACCCACATTTTAAACCTTGAATCGACTTCTGTTCCCACTTTCCTCCATCTAGCTGTCCAAACTCTTAACAATCTGTCTAATTCCTTTCACTGTTGAAAGCAGTGAATGGCTGGAAGCGCTGTGTTACTTGGTTTTATGGCTAAATGCACGCAAATTATTATTTTAAAACTTAATGTGAAATCATCTTAGCAGCAGTTGTTTGATACAGCTTTTAACAATCTCGTATCTTGACCATAGTTGTCGAAGGAAACTAAAATGATTGGTAAAGTATCTTTTACAATGGTGTTTATGAATTGGGGGGTGTATTCGCCATAACTTTGTTCCATTCTTAGATAACTATCTTTGGGCTGGGGGATAAAAATGATGGTATCCTTGTAAATGCGATGAGTTACAACCTATATATTTATCAGGCTGGCTTGCTGTTTGACAACTGTTCTGGACCACTCTTTTAAAGGTGCATCATTTCGGACGTTTGGACACTGAACCAATCCTTCTTTGGTCTGAAGACCATCTTAGAACAGCAATGCAAGACCTTTCAATTGAACAGAAACTGATGCCGTGAAGAGAGCTTAACATGAAGTGTTCATGACCCCGGGAAACCAGCTAATCTAATAAAGAAACTACGATTAGAGCCAGGCTAGTTTCTGACGCAAAGAGAATTACGGGAGTTGAAAACTCGAGTAGCTGATGCACATGGTCATATGAGCGTCAAGATAACTGTCAAGCTTACTTCCACAGCCCGTTTCAGTGACCTAATTTCTATGGACTCCTTGCGATTGAATCAGTTTGTCGACTTGCTGAAAGGCCCGAAATTTCTCAAAGTTAAAGCGGAGTTTCGTCTCTACTGCAGCAGTGACGGCTATGAAATTTCGTAAGGAGGCTTGCTGTCAAGATATTTTGACAGCTGTCGGGCACTGGCCGAGAGGAAAGATTAACCGTAGGTTCTTTCAAAACTTTGTATTTAAGCCTTTCCAAGGTAATAAATTTGATTCACTAAACCCTCCACCTTTATTTTCCTGTGAATGTGTTATGATAGTAATCAGGCATTTTAAATTCTGCTTGATAATTCGAGAAAGTATTTGAGGTAAATAACTACAGAAAATGCATTTGTACTAACGAAAGAAAAGTTTTTGAAAAGCGATTAAAAGCTTTTGTAAATAACAAAAGAAAATGTTTTTGTAACAATTGCCGCTCGATCGAAAACTGGGAGCTTGTCCTTCAGTTTATTGATATGATTTTATATAGCTTAGGTTATGTTTTGGATTTTGCTAAATGAAATTAATATTGACCAGGTCACTGTGATTTAAATAAAAAAAATAAAATTGAAACGATCAAAGACTACGGCAACTTTCTATCACGCAACCTGCCAATCCTCAGAAAACTGTCTGAAACAAATAGAAATGAGTATATAGTTCGTGAGAGTATTGTAAAAGTGCTGTAAAATACTGTCAATAATGTGTGCAGCATAAAAAAACCTGTCATAATGTTTGTGTTTGATGTAAATCTCGTGTTACCTGTTAGTTTACTCCTGGCAGTCGTAGCAAATAACATCTGAGTGGTGAGGACAAACATCCTTCTGACAACGTGCATACCAACGTGCATACAATCCTTGTCTGGCTGGCTACCTTCCATGGACAGATGGAGCACCTCTTCTTGGTTCGCAGGCCTGGCGTAGGGTTCACTTCCCGGAGTCTCTCATCCTCCGTGATGCCAAAACACAACCTTATCAGATTTCTGGCTGATAACTTCATGCCCGTCTGTTGTAGCCTCCTCACAGCCCAAGGCTTCATCAATTCCATAGCCAGGATGTGCATGAATGCCCGTTGCACTTTAGTTTGACAGCCATCTTTGAGTTTACTCAAAATGAATGCATTGATTACTGCAATGTTGACCATGCCGTAAAATAAACAGTGGCCACCATCGTGTCTTCCTGCTGCATGAGTAGTGGCTGCACATGTCATCCAGGACATCCACTCCTCCCTTAGTTTTGTTGTATATATGGATGATCTTCGGTTTCTTTTTGTCCCCAAGTTGTGGTTTGTTTGTTGTGTTTTGATGATAAAAGGAGGACCAGTTTGTCTTTCTTGGGTTTGTAAGACACCATGGTAGCATTTTCTGTGAATCAAAATGCACCAGTGTTCACAGGCCATTTCATCCTCATGTCTAGCATTGCTGAGGGGGGACACTTTTTTACATGATGTCCTCACTAATGTTGTTAGTCTTTTGTAGAATGCCGTCACCAGGGAGAGAGAGGTGAACCAACTGTAGATAGTGATGATGTGATGACTGCCCAGAAACGGTTCACAAAGACTCAAGGTGTAGTGCTCCCCCAGTTTTTCTGCAGGTACTCTCGGCTTTCTGTTCTGGCCCAAGTCAAGCACACCATTTATCATGTAAAAGCTTTTGGCATCACATGCCATAACTAATGCCATAACTATCTTCAGTGCATATTTTGGTGGCTTGTTCTGCATGTAATACCTAAAAGTGCATCTTCTCCTGAAGGCCAGCAGCTGTTTTCGTCTACGGTAATTGAACTTTTCCCAAATGTTCGTGAATGCGGCCATCTTATCTTCCTTGTTCCTTTTTTCATGTGTAGTCTCGTCATCGAACTGTAGAGCCCACACCAGAAAGCAAAACCTTTTTTCGTTCATTGCTGCATGATATAACTGGCACCCATGCTGTGGACTCCACATTTCTTGAGTTATTTTGTTGTCCCTTTTAACACCAGACTGTACGAGTATACCAATCAAAGCCTGTATCTCTTCTATGCAGGTGTGTCCTACTGATGCTCTTTGTGGTGCAGCTTTCAATGCTGTTGCTGCTAAAATATCGGTTCTTTGGTTCAAGAACCTAACTATGTCCGCCAGCATGTCGGCATCAATTAAAAGGGAGAGCAAGTCACTGGCGGAGGTAGCATTCATAGATGTTGCTGACAGTCCTGGTTGGGTAGTGGCAGTATAACTCCTTGACAGTGGTTTCTTTGAGCACACATTTTGTCCATTGTGTGACGCTGAGATGCTGTTAGATAAAAAAAAAATTCTCATCAGCATTACTTGTGGAAGGGATGGCAGTGTGGGGGCCTGCAGCATCCTGGCTGGGTATGGAAGTGGGAGTTGAAGCATCCTGGTTGGGCATGGAAGTTGGGGCTGTCGGCGCTGCTGTATCCTCAGTTAATGTGGCTGTGGATAGTGCATCAACTTGGTAGGGCTGGAGTGTGGACGGTGTTGTAGCCTCCTCCTCTGAACCATTGGAGATTGAAGAGAGTCCATCCTCATCCCAGTCCATCCTTATCCCAGTCCATGGGTAAATAATCAGATTCAGAATCCTCTGACACATCACTGACCATAATTCGACATTTCTTGGGTGGAGGTGTTGAATGGTACAAACGTTTGGTACCTTACTCTGGTACACGTGAGACCTCCACATTGGTCACTATCACTATCCTCATTTACCGATACTGGGGTGAGGGCAGAGGCACGAGAGGTAGAAGGTTTGGGAGATGGGTGGGTGCCACTTGGTGTGGTGGGATGACCCACTTCTTGCTGGGAGGGACCTGCACTATCAGCCACCTCACGCACTTCACTCACTATGAGAGCCTCACTCCCATCGCTGCTTTCTAGGGCGATTTTTACAGTTTTGTCAAACCTAAAGGAGTTTATATAGTCTTCTAGGGCCTCCTGGCTATAGTAGTGTAGCTTGCGTTTTGCAGCCATTACCGCTATCTTCAACAAAAAAAGAAGGAAATATATACACTATTTATATAAATTCATTTGGGTCATGGTTAGGTATGCACAAGACATATTTAGGCTAAAAAACTCCCTAATACACCAGCACAACACTATTACATGATTCAACATGGCATCCTACCTAAATATCTTTTTTACAAATAATTAACATATTTGAAAGTCCTGTGCCAAATGGATACACTGCTACTCGACATACAGTCATGAAGAGGGAGGGCACAAAAACGTGCATTCTCTCACTGACTTTTAGCAGTAGACTGCATGTAGGAACCTCCGGTAGTTGCCAATTAGCATTATTTCTGGCGCAATTGACCGGGAAACTCAAAAGTAAAAATAATGTTGCCAACTGGTACAGGTCTTCCAGTCTTGGGTTAACCTGCGGTAACCAGCTGCAATGATGGTAGAAAAGTGAGAACATTAGATAAAGGCCTGGAGAAAGTAATGAATTTAGGCAAAGGAATTTTTTTTTTAAAGACAAGATAGTGCAGTTCTCGGTTGAGATGTCTAATAGGTTGGGAAAAATAAGTTGGATGACAGACAGACAGATACAGAGTAAATAACGAACAGCCAGCAACAAAACCGGTGTCGCCCCGCCAAACCTGGCTTGGAGAGATCATGCCCTTCTTGCCCTGAAAGGTGGCCTAGTTCAAACCAGTACATAGTTGGAATGGTTCGAATGGGAGGAGGATTGAAATTACGGTAATCGGTAAAGAAATGCAATAATGAATTAAATATATATATAAGAGAGAGAGAGAGAGAGAGGGCGCTTTTTTTCCCTCTACTTTAAGAAATGTTATCGTACATATATTGGAAAATAATTATGAAATCTTATCACATCGTATTGTTTTAAATCTTTATCATAATTTTTTATATTATAAAAAAACTTAAATATTGTTGGAACTGACTCTTCATATTAATATTATTCAGACTGAAATATCCTTATTTTTCATGATCCCATTAACATCTGTATTCTCTCTCTCTCTCTCTCTCTCTCTCTCTCTCTCTCTCTCTCTCTCTCTCTCTCTCTCTCTCTCTCTGTCTCTCTCTCTCTCTCTCTCTCTGTCGTTCTGTCCTCCATCTTATATCATCTGGATCCACTATTTGAATAATGGTAAACGTTTCATATATTATTTAGATGTGGCCAAGGATCACAAAACCGTAAATGGCTACCGTACGAACTTTTGCTTAGCTGCAGCTATTTTTGCTCTAGATTGACTGGACTATAATTACCTGTATTACCAATAATATATGAATCTAGTCGACAAAGATGTTAGGCCCCGTCCACACGTTCGATCTTTGGTTGACGAGCTTTGTCCGATGTGACATCAGAAGCGGAGAAACAGCGGGAAAAGTCAGAACTTTGCCGCATTTTCTCCGCTTCTGACGTCACATCGAACAAAGTTCGTCGAGCAAAGCTCGGCCGTATGGACGGGCCTTTACACAAAAGGTTTTGTAGCCGTGGGTTGTGAGTCATCAAAGCATCAATTTTGGACGTGTATTTTATTAATTAATCTATGCTAAGAACACATTAGTGCATATTAGTAATCTAGTACTACAGGATTTGTATTTATGGCATAACTTATTTGAGTTACCAGTATTTGGTTACCAGTATTTGCTCCGCCAGTGACATGTAATTGAGGCAATGTCTTTACCTTTGAAATACTGTCCAAATAATCCCGATTCTTGCTCATTCTAAGCACGATTTATTCTTCAAAGAATGAACCAACTTGAATATCAACTGAAGTCTTTTTAAACTGATTCCTTGGTTCCCTTTGCAGATCGGCGTTGCCCTGTTGACGTTGGTGGCCCTTTTTGCCCTGATGGAGGTCACTGGAGCCCTGCCAGCACCCGAACCAAACCGACGCTTCTTCTTCGGAGGTAGTCCCTATGGCTTCGGCGATTGCAGCTATAGACCCTTCGGATACGGCTACGGCGGATATGGCGGTAGTTTTGGAGGCCTTGGTGGTGAATTTGGTGGATATAGTGTGGTGGTTTCTTCGGTTGATGATCACCTCATCATCCAGAAAGATACCGGGAGTTATGGCATCAGTGATTAAATGAACTATTTTCTGCCAAAAATCCAGTGATTGACCTTTTCAGTCATTTCGATACAAATATTTAGTATATTTTTCTATAAGTTACAATAAAATTATCTACCTCTTAAAATAACTTTTAATACAGGTTTCCTGCATGTAATACAGATCAAAATAAAATTTACTTTTAAATGTCTAGTGAAGTGTAGAAACTTAGGCATTTATATAAATGAATAATACTGCTCCGGTGCCTCTATATCATATCTACGAATAAAATGAAGAAAATATCTACTAGATTTTGGGTAACAAATTTTAAATGCAGTTTAATTAGGTCTGGAATCGCATCAAATGTCAAGGGTATTTTATATATAAACATTGTGATAATAAGAAAATATGAAATATTTTCAAACGCACTTTTATTAAAATGCACTAAGAAGTAAAAAAAAAATTTGAGACTAAGAATTTTTATACAATGAATCATGTTCACAAAAATAAAATTGTGGGTGCAAAACATGGAAGGAAATGCTAAGAAAAATAAAAAAATATATATTTGCATTTTTTAACATTTTCTTTTATGTTTGGCGCCGTCGCTTTATTAGTCTATTAATTGTAAGATCTTGGTTTGTGTCAAAAAAAAATATATATTTTTATTTTAGTGCATTTTAATAAGAGTTAAAAAAAATGTCTATTTTTTATATCATACTTTTTAGTCTTGACAGAAATTGTAACGGATTTATGATTGTAGCCAATGAAATAGAACGTGATGTTCTATGATATCCAGTCGAGCCGAAGAATGTTTGAAAAATCCGTAGAGTTATTAACTACAAAACAAAACTTGAGATATTGGGAGAGGCCACCGTAGGGTCACTAGAGGTCACTTCTGACCTTGTCAGGAGAGGTTGTTTTGTCACTAGAACTGAGTAATCATGCAAAATTTCAAGTCCATCATACAAAAGGAACAGGTTGATTATTGAAAACCAAGATTTGACCCAGACAGACAGACAAACAGCCCAAAAGGCAAGCTAAATTAAAGTGTATAATAACAAAATAAAAGATAGTCTATTTACGCAAGTACCTCGTGCTTTCATACCGCCTGTCAGGAAGTATTTGTGTAGATTCGAAAGACTTCTACAAAGACTTAAACTTCTTCATCAACTATAGAAAATACCAGAAGAAAGTATGTCCGACTTTAATTGTAGTAGTCAGCTCTTACATATCCATCTTCAGCAGCAATAAAACTCTCTCTACTTTTGTAAAACTCTTATTTATGACGTTCTGAATAATCATCGACAAACGCTGTCAGTCAGCAATGAATTTGGTCAATACGCATGTGATCATTATATTTAAATCTTACGGAGCAATCATGAAAAACTAGAATTTTAAAAAGATTAAACTGTATTTTCAAAGTTTAAATTTACAGAGATATAATTAATTAAAGATATGGCTAATTAAAGAAAGTCTCCAAGACTTTTTAAACGATTCGAAACAATTTCCTACAAAAGAAAATTTACCTTCGTTAAATGAAATTTCCTCAGGAAATATGAAGAGGTGATGGCATCAGTAAAAAAATACTTCGGGTTCTTTAAGGACCCAAAGGAGTCTACGATATTGGAAAATTTTTCGTCTAGAAATGTGGGGTAGCATATACATATGCCTTTAAAGAAAAATAAATCATAACATTCCTTTTAACTTGTTGTGAGTGTTGGAAAAATAATGAACATAATTTTCTTTATAAGTAGCTTTTCTAAAACCTGAAATATTGAAAAATTTAATTGAATTTTTATCAAAATAAATTTAATTGAATTTTTATCAAAATAATCACGGCGCACAGCAATCCCTTGTGACACACAGCTGATGTAATTCTCTGTCAGTTGTTACTCATGACACCCGAGTCATGACAGCCGCCTAATTTACGCGGCTTTGTGCCCTCTGGTGACAAAAGCCCCTAGGTCTTTTGTTGGAATTTTCTACATGTCGATTTCACTGAAAAGTGTTTTACATTATTTTAATTCTTTTTTCTTAAGAGATCTTTTAACCTAATGTAATTTTGGAAAGGTGTCTCGTGATACTTCATCTGTTCCTTGTTTTCGTAGTTAGAATTTTTATTTGGAATCTAGCATTACTGTTCTCCATCACATGATGTGCGGTAGTGGAAGGTGATTTTACCCCGCACTGTGCACCTGCTTTATCTTATATCCTCTTGATGACTAAAGATTTCCACATATCAGTTAAAGGGATTTTTTATATTAAGTTGGTTTAATTTTGAAGTTAAGACAAAAATCTACTTCTAGTTTTGAGTTATGTTTATCTTAAAAGTTTTAACCTATTTTAATGCAGCGTTCAATCTCTCAGTCATATCTGACGATTTGTAGTTGAACCTCGACCCCGCAACGTATTTTGACAAAATATACACAGAATGATCATAAACATATATCAGTAAGTGAAGGCGCAGTTCATCATTTCGTCAACAAAGCTACTTCCCTTTTCTTTTGCCACATAATACATGTTCATAGTATACCTATTTATTGTGGACAAAGAACTCCCATATATCATAATAAGATTGTGAGTGTGATGACCTTGTTTTATGTTATAAACCTTCTATTTATTCCTTCGTAATCTTTGTTACGGAGTTTATGATATCTTAGCAATTTTGAACTTCATATAATAGTTTTCAATAACGTATTTAACACAATCCTACTTGAAAAAGAGGATTGCATAGTGTTTTGGAATCTACTTCCAATAAATGCTAAATTTATTAATACACACGAAATGACTTTTAAAACTAGTTCTATTTCAGCTTACATCATAGAAAGAGGAATAAAATGCCAAATTTTTTTTCTAAGAAACACAAAATTTATTATGATTTATAGAAAAATAAACTCTCATAGCTTCATTTGCATAAATATTTTTAACATTAAACATTTCATGCAGGTCATTGACATTCCAACTTCCGGGACTTTCATGGAAGATGAGATGTTTATCAACCGAAGAAACCACCACCATATCCACCAAATCCACCTCCAAAGCCTCCAAAACCACCGCCGTATCCGCCGTAGCCAAAGCCGAATCCGTGGGGTCTATAGCCGTAACCGCCGAAGCCATAGGGACTACCTCCAAAGAAGTGGCGTCGGCTAGGTTCGGGTGCTGGCAGGGCTCCAGTGACCTCTATCAGGGCAAAAAGGGCCACCAACGCCAACAGGGCAACGCTGATCTGCAAAGGGAATCAAGGAAATTAATTCACAAAATTCAGTGAGATGCTTTAGTTAGTTCATTGTACTGTACTTGTGAATGAGAATGAATAAGGATTATGTAGAGTAAAAATACCAACCAACGAAAATTTTATGAATAGTTACATATAGTAATTAAATTTTATATAAAACAGAAAATAGACCTTAATTAACCACAGTTACTTTAGAGTGTGGGATGGCTCTTTATTTGCACATATGTACATATACGTAAGTAACTTATTTTCATATTTATTGCATTGATTTATATCAAACTATATATTCGTTTATCAACCTAGTATCTTAAAATTTATGTCTTTAAATGATAAAATTCCTTACTTTATACTTACAGTTTTCATGGTGAATAAGTTGTGCTTCTTCCTTAGCTGAATCTTGAAGTATATGTCAG
The DNA here is from genome assembly GCF_015104395.2 of Macrobrachium nipponense. Classification (NCBI taxonomy): domain Eukaryota; kingdom Metazoa; phylum Arthropoda; class Malacostraca; order Decapoda; family Palaemonidae; genus Macrobrachium; species Macrobrachium nipponense. Next base: position 33,159,351 of record NC_061091.1, read on the forward strand.
TGCGATTTGCGATCTTCCTTTTATAGGAGGCTAGTTCGAGAGTGGAGAGTTGCCAGCGATCTATTATGAAACTGGATTGTCAAGTGATCTGCGTAAAGCCTTGAAAGACGTTTACATCTAATATTTATTATTGTCATATTATACAATTGTTAAACATTATTTTTCTATCTTATTTGCATAATTATTACATATATAAAAATGATCTCCTCGGTAAATCTAAATCTGAGGAAATTTCCTCAGCGTAACCGCGGGATGAACGGGTAAAACCCATTGGAAAACGTCCTTTCAAGATGTAGCAACGTCCATCGCAGCTCTCTCCCCCTCTACCTCCCTCTAGAGAGAATCTTCTTTTTAGACGACTGACACTGTTGGTGTGTGACTCAACAGATGTCTGGGGCATCGGAACTTTGATGGGGTTTCCAGGTCCATACCTCCCTGGTATGTTTCAAAATATTGGCAAAGAAGATTTAGGGATTTTTGGGAGCGTATGTTTGGTGGACAGGAAAAACTAACTAAAACTGAAATTTTCAGATCATAAAAGCACAATACTTTGTGCGTAATTTGTAAACGAAATACTATATATCAAAGTGTATTTGCTTGGTAAATGGAACGCTTATTGAGAAGTATGCAGAGACAGAGAAGAACGTTGTAGAATACAGGGAAGCAGGTAAAATGAACCGGAATGTTTGAAAAATAATTCATAATGACCAAATGTGTCCAAATGGCAGAAATTGTAAACTGAGAAGACGAAGAAAATTATAGTTATATCACATTTCATATTTGTACCAAACAATACATGAAAAGCAGAACTTGATAAGGAAGAGATAACTTAGTTTTAAATGAATATCTGCAAAACCTGTTGAACCAATTAAGATCAATCCAAATAAAAGGAGGCTGTTGATAAAAAGAATATATTGCTTTTATTCGATAATATTGTCATTAATTACGTTATTCGATGGACACTGGTCGTTCGTAACAAGGAAAAGGTGAAAGTTGCCATTCTTACAAATGCTCGGTCATAATATTGATTCACTTGCTTAAAATTGTGTCTGGAAGTGATTGATAAAGCAATGTTGACAAAAGAAATAATGGATGAATGGGGAAGAGTTTTGTAGGAATAAGATGGTAAATAAAGTTAATGTAAGAATGTAAATGAGGCAGGATGATACCTTGACTTTAAAGTCTGTCTTATTTCACTAGAAAAACGGAATATTTTGAAAAGTTAGAAAAAAAAGAATAATATAGAAAGGGGATTGAGGATATAGCTTCTATAAGGAGATTTCTATGACCTAATCATAAATGAGAGACTTTAATGAAAAGACAAAAAAATACGTAATTTTTCAGTAGCAAATGTGTGCAATAAATTAATTTTTAAAAATCTTATTTAGAAAATATATTATCTGTGTAGGTCTCTCTTACTTCAACAACAAAAAGATATAAAGTTTAACTGCACATATTCTGGATACGTAAATTTCCTTTTAATAAAGTCTTGACCTAAATACATAAATGTGAATGCATACCTTAAATAGCCATAAAAAGTTTTGATATAATGAAATAAGCTACAGACTAATACTGTTTTGAAAAATGTCCATCAATTAATTCAATAGCTGGTTTAACTTTAAAATCTATAACCAGCAAATTATTCCAACAGTCGAATATATTTTTATAACTTTTAACTCTACTTCGGTATGAAAAAGGCAAATTAACAGAATTCTTATCCGATTTCTCATTATTTGTTAAAATCCCTTTCTAAGGATGGTACCTATGGACTACCTTCTAAGTGTGCTACGTTCATTTGTGGTTAAAAGGAATTATGAAATTGAATTTTGAATTATTTTTTATAGTTGATTAAAACAGTCATTGAGAACTCATTGTACGTCAAGTAATTGAGGGCAAGAGACGCCCCGAAACTGGCAGTGTATCATTTGCTTAATAATTGTCGACAACCTTTACATAAAACCTCGTCTCAGGATAAAATAAGGGTCAAATGTGTTACTATTTCGGTAAGTTCATAGGTATTTGAGCTTAGTACCGTTTTCAACCACAATTTTCTTCTTTAAAGTGAAGATTCTCTCTCTTTGAGAAACATGAACGAATTTATTTTAATATGCCCCTTTTTATGTTTTATTTTGATGTAAAAAAGAACTGCTGTGTTTAGATCATGTCTATTTATGTGACACCTCTTAAATATCAGAAACATAAAGCTACAAGATACTATTTTGGAAAGAGAACATCTAATTTAAGAATTTATAAACGCTTATGAATATATTTCTAAATGTCAACAGAGAATTATATTTATAATCATAGCCACATGTACACAACTTTCTGGATACTAGAATATAGTAGGAAGTCATCAAATTCTCTTTTATTCAACTCATTTGTGTTGGCATAACGTTGCCGATGACATTGAACTGTTTTCAATTACTTTAACTTTTCTGTTCTCTTGAGAGATCGTTTAACCCCATATAATTTGGAAGCAAAGTATACGGGAGTAACATCAGGAAAAGGTCTCATGCGATACTTCGTCTGTACCCTGTTCTCGTAGTTTGTATTTTTAATTGGAATCTATCATTACGGTTCTCCACCAGGTAACGTGTGGTATTGGAGGATGTTTTTAACTTACACTTTGCACTTGCCTCTTCATAGATCTCTTAAAGACTGAAGGATTTTCACATATCAGCCCTTAGGAATATTTTTTTTTTTTTATTAAGTTGGTGTAATTTTGATGATAAATTTTGAATTGAATTGTTTGCGCGAGTGTTTTTTTTATGCTTACCTTAGATATTTTAACTTGTTTTGATACATAGTGTTGAAACTCTCAGTTATTTCTGATTTGCAGTTAAACCTAGATCCTATAACGGATTTTATAGCAAAATATACAAGGTATGCTCTGAATCATATATCAGTAAGTGAAGACGCATTTCTTCATTGTTAACAAAGCTACCTCCCTTTTCTGTTACCAAATAGAATATGTTCATATGTTACAGCAGAAGTCTGCTACAGGTACGATATTATAATAAACAAAAAGGATTCAACACCAACAGTTGAAACTGGGGATACGAATATAGAAAGAAGCACTAACAGAACAAAGGTTTATTTACAAGCTTACTAACAAAGATAAATGCAGAATGGTTTCTCCTATTTACATAACAAAAGTAAAATCTTACAATGCGTGAACTAGAGAAACAGTAAGGTAACTAGAATACTTGCTGCCCAGTTTTGCAGCTGTCGGAAACCAATGCTCGAAGAGGTGGCTTCGCAAAAGGAGAACTGTAATTTCAGACGTCTTCTTGACTCCGTAGAACGTTTCTTCTCTGAATGCATGCTCAACGTCGAAATATCTCGGTCGTTCACTCCCTGACGACGACTTGACCAGATTCCGATCAAACTCTCGTGCACTTTCCTCCTCTCTTATCCTTCGTCTGTTCCTTCTTCTCTTATCTATCTCTGATGATCTGATGATCTCTGCTGGTCTCTCACTGATGATCTGATGATCTCTGCTGGTCTCTCACTGATGATCTGATGATCTCTGCTGGTCTTTCACTGATGATCTGATGATCTTTGCTTCGTCAGTTGTATATATACGGCGACTTGGGGGCTGAGCCTACCAGCGAACGTCACAGACTCCAGGGACGACAAGAACGGTTTAAAAGGATCTCTACGAAATGTTGCATCAGAAATCGCGGCGTTTCTCACGACACGTCGGCACCTGTTGCGTTCCACAACACGCCTGCCGATTCTAGAACCATCATGAGCTATAAAGTGATGACCATAACATCATAGTACACTATTTTTTTTGTTGACCAAAATCTCCCATATATTATAAGTTAAGTATATCTTAGTTTTACCAGACCACTGAGCTGATTAACAGCTCTCCTAGGGCTGGCCCGAAGGATTAGATATTTTTATGTGACTAGGAACCAATTGGTTACCTAGCAATGGGACCTACAGCTTATTGTGGGATCCGAACCACATTATATCGAGAAAAGAATTTCTATCACCAGAAATAAATTCCTCTAGTTCCGCCCTGGCCGAGCCGAGAATCGAACTTCGGACCACCGAATGGTAACCGAGCGCGAAATGCACTCGGCAAACGTGGAACTCCCCATTTATTATAAAAAGTTGTGAGTGTGATGACCTTGTTTATGTTATAAACCTTGTACTTGTTACTTCGTAATATTTGTTACGTAGATTATGATATCTTCAACTATTCTGAACTACATTTAATAATTTTCAGTAATGTACTTAACGCAATCCTAAACGAAAAAGAAGATTCCTTAGTGTTTTAGAATCTAATGCTAGCAAATATTAAATAATGTAATACACATGACAAGGCAATTCAGACTGATTTTAGTTCAGTTTGCATCACAGGAAGAGGAATAAAATATCAAACTTTTTCTTAAGAAAAATAAAATTTATTACAATTTATATAAAAATAAGTACATATTTTCATTAGCGTCAATCGGTCATTCTTAATATTTTCGAACATTTAACAATTTATGGAGGTCATTGACGTTCTAACTTCCAATATCTTCATGAAAGATAAGATGTTTATCAACCGAAGAAACCACCACCATATCCACCAAATCCACCTCCAAAGCCTCCAAAACCACCGCCGTATCCGCCGTAGCCAAAACCAAATCCGTGGGGTCTATAGCCGTAACCGCCGAAGCCATAGGGACTACCTCCAAAGAAGTGGCGTCGGCTAGGTTCGGGTGCTGGCAGGGCTCCAGTGACCTCCATCAGGGCAAAAAGGGCCACCAACGCCAACAGGGCAACGCTGATCTGCAAAGGGAATCAAGGAAATTAATTTGCTGAATTTCAGTTAGATGCTTTAGTTTGTTCATTGTACTGTTACTATTAAATGAGAATGATTAAGGATTATATAGAGTAAAAGTACTAACCAACCTACATATCATGAATAGTTAAAAACAGAATTTACAGTTTATAAGATCTATAAGTAAAAAGACAAACAGTTTTTAATTTACTACAGTTATACGGAATGTCTGATGGATTTTTATTTGTATATTTATATGTAACTTATTATTTGCATATTTATCCCATTCATATATATATCAAACTATTATTAATTTAACCACCTAGTATCTTAGAATTTATGTCTTTAAATGACAAAATTCATTATTTTATCCTTACAGTTTTCATGGTGAATAGGTTGTGCTTCTTCCTTTGCTGAATCTGGAAGTGGATGTCAGTGCGCCTTGCGACCTTCCTTTTATAGGACGCTCGTTCCAGAGTGGAGAGTTGCCAGCAATCTATTTTGAAGCTGGATTGTCCAGCGATCTACGTAGAAAGCCTTCAAAAATTTCTATCTATTATTGACAATTATAATCTAATATAACTGTTAAACTTATAATTTTTCTGTCTTATTGGCATAATAATTAAATATACAATAATTATCTTTTCGGTAAAACTGTAGCTTAGGAAATTTTCTTAGCGTAATCGCTGGTAAAACCCATCGCAAAAAGTCCCTGCAGGACGATGCAACGTCCATCGTAGCTCCCTCCCCCTCTACCTCCAATGACAGAATCTTCTTTTTACACGACTGATACTGTTAGGATCTGACTCAAATGAAGTCTGGGGCATCGGAACTTCGATGGGGTTTCCAGGAACATACCTACATGTTATGTTAAAAAAAAAAAGGGGGTAAAATAGAAAATAACTACTTTTAGGATTTTGCATTGGACAGGTTTAACTTAACTAAAATAAAAAATAGTTGTGTCTAGATCATAAAACCACGAAGCACTGTAGTATATATATAGATATTTATATATATATATATATATATAATATATATATATATATATATAATATACATATATAGTATATAAAAGTGCAATATTTTGGTAAATTGAAACCTAATTTAGAAGAATGTAGGCAGAAAAAGAGTAGTGTTGTAGGAAAGACAGAGAAAAAGAGAAAAGGAAAAGGAACTGAAATGTTCAAAAAATAATTTAACCGAATGCCAATAATAATAGAAAAGCAGAACTTGATGATGCAGAGGTTACTTATTTTTATTTGAACATCATGAAAAGTTGTTAATGCGATTATGGAAAATTAAAGGGAATTTGGCAATAAGAAGAAAATGTTGTAAATTGGATTAATAGATGCAAGTAGGAACATACTGCTTTTATTTGATAATAATGTCAATAATTGCGTTATTCGGTAGAAATTGGTAAAAGGTAATCGTTTGTAAAGAGTAAAAGGTGATAGAGGCTATTCTTACAAATGATCGCTTATAATATTGATTCATTTTCTTAAAAATGCATTTGGAAGTGATTGATCAAGCAATGCTGACAAATGAAAGAGGGGTTGATAATGGAAGATTTATACAGGAATAAGACGATAAACATTACACTGATCTAAGACTGCAATAGTGAGAGAAGGATTAGCTCAGTATTAAGGCAAGTCTAAGACTGTAACATCTTTGAAACATGTTCGGATGAAAGAAATTCTTTGATATTTAGAAAAGTAGAGAAATAGATATAGGGACTAAGGACATAGCTTCTATAAGGAGCTTTCTATGACCTAAGCGTAAATGAGAGACTGTGAAGAAATGAAAGAATTTATACATATTTCGTCTCAGTATGTATAAGTTTCTCTTATTCTCTTAGTGTAAGTTTCTCTTAGTACGTCAATTTACTTTAACACCTTGGCCTGAAGATAAAACGAGAATGCATACCGGAAATAACTGATGAAATTGATCAACACAAACAAATGAGCTATAAAACAATAGTCATTGGAAATAAACAGCTTTTAATTCAGTAGCTATTTTCACCTCAAAACTTGTAACCAGCCGGTTATTCCAATAAAACATTTGGGTCTTCTTGGATAGAACAGAGTAATGGAAAAATAATGATTCTTAAATATAATATTCTTTTATTGATTAAAATCCTTTCCATAGGATGATAACTGAGGAATCTTTTGTAAGTCTACTATGTTCGCTGAGGCACTAGACAAATTATGAAATTCTGTTTTAAATGGCAGAATGAAAAACAGTCTTTGGGGTATAAGGTTCAACTGTTTCCTTAGGCCAAGAGACACCTTGAAACTCTCTGTTTCATTTGCTTTATAGTTCTCGATAACTATTACATGAAACCTCATCCCATGACAAATCAAAGGTGAACTGACTTACTATGTCGGTAAGTTCAAAGTTATTCCAGCTTAATACCGTTTTCACCCACAATTTCCTTCTTCGTAAAGTGAAGATTCTATTTCTTCGAGTAACAGGAATGAATTTGTTCTGTTGTCGTTTTATTTTGTTATAAGGAAGAACTGCTTTGTTACGATCGTGTTTTTTCTGTGAGTCTTCTTAAATATCAGAAACACAAAGCTAAAAAGTACTGTTTTGGAAAGACAATATTTAATATAAGAATTGATAGACGCTTATGAATGTATTTCTAAATAAAAATATAGAATTATATTTATAATCATAAGGACATGTACACAACTTTCTGGATACTAGAATATATTTGACAGGCATCAAATTCTCTTTTATTCAACTATTTGTGTTGGAATATTGTTGCCGATGAGTACACTCGAACGTGTGTTCCATTACTTTAACCTTTTTCTGTTCTCTGGAGAGATCTTTTAATCGCCTGTAATTTGGAAATAAAGTTTCCGGGAGTAACATCATGAAAAGGTCTGTTTCCTGTTCTCTAGTTTGAATTTTCAATTGGAATCTATCTTTACTGTTCTGCATCACGTGGCGTGTGATAGTTTCCTGTTCTCTAGTTTGAATTTTCAATTGGAATCTATCTTTACTGTTCTGCATCACGTGGCGTGTGATAGTTTAGGACGTTTTTACCTTGCACTGTGAACTTGCTTTATCAAATATCCTCTTGATGACTGAAGAATTTTCATATATCCGTCCTAAGGGGTTTTTGTTTTTTTCTCATTAAGTAAATTTAAAATTTATTTATTTGTTAGTTTTTATTATTATTGCCTTAAATGTTTTACCTTATATTGCTGTAAATTGTTTAAGGTTTCAGTTATTTCCGGCGATTTGTAGTTGAACCTCGACCCTGCAACGTATTTTGACAGCAAAATATGCTAGATATAATCTGAAACATGACATTAAGTGAGGAAGACATTCTTTATCTCTCACCAAAGCTACCTCATAAAAAGTTGTGAGAGTCATCTTATTTTATGTTGTAAACCTATTTACTTCTTAGTAATTTTAGTTTTGGAGTTCATGGAATCTTAAACAATTTTGCTTTTAAAAATTTGTTTAATTTAATCCCTTAATTACCCAATGTGGAATATATTGCCAAGAAATGTTCGATAATCTAAAACAAATAACATGACATTTGAAACTGAGTTCTATTTCAGTGTATATCACAAGAAGAGGAATAAGATATCAAAGATCTTTTTTTCAAGAAGAAGAATATTTATTATAATTTATAGAAAAATAAACTCTAACATTTTCATTTACATAAATCGGTCAGTCATAATATTTTCGAACATTAAACAATTTATGGAGGTTATTGACGTTGTAACTTCCAGCATCTTCATGGAAGATAAGATGTTTATCAACCGAAGAAACCACCACCATATCCACCAAATCCACCTCCAAAGCCTCCAAAACCACCGCCGTATCCGCCGTAGCCAAATCCGAATCCGTGGGGTCTGTAGCCGTAACCGCCGAAGCCATAGGGACTACCTCCAAAGAAGTGGCGTCGGCTAGGTTCGGGTGCTGGCAGGGCTCCAGTGACCTCCATCAGGGCAAAAAGGGCCACCAACGCCAACAGGGCAATGCTGATCTGCAAAGGGGATCAAGGAAATTAATTCACTAAATTCCAGTTAAATGCTATGGTTACTTCATTGTACTTTAATTTTAAATGAGAATGAATAAGGATTATATAGAGTAAAAGTACTAAACAACGTAAATATCAAGCACAGTTACCAATAGAAATTACAATTTATATAATCTATAAGTAAAAAGGAAAATAGTTTTTAATTTACTACAGTTATATGGAATATCTGATGGATGTTTAATTGTATATTTACAGGTAAATTATTATCTTTATATTTATTGCTTTCATATATATATATATATATATATATATATATATATATATATATATATATATATATATATCAAATGTTATTTATTTATCCACCTAGTATCTCAGAATCAATGTCTTTAAATGATAAAATTCCTTATTTTATACTTACAGTTTTCATGGTGATCAGGAGTTGTGCTTCTTCCTTAGCTGATTGTAGAAGTGTATGTCAGTGTGCCAAGCGACCTTCTTTTTATAGGACGCTTGTTCCAGAGCAGAGAGTTGCCAGCGATCTATTTTGAAACTTGATCGCCAGTCAATGTAAGCAGGAAATCTTGAAGACATTTGCATCTTATATCGACAATTGTCCTCTAAAACAATTATTAACCATATCCTTCGTCTATCTTATTGGCACGATAATTATAGATATGATAATTATCTCCTCGGTAAATCTATATCTCAGGAAATTTCCTCAGCGTAATCGAGAGAAGAATGGGTAAATCCCATCGCGAAAAGTCCCAGCAAGATTTAGCAACGTCCATCGCAGCTCCCTCCTCCTCTGCCTCCCCTGTGAGAATGTGTTCTTTTTAGACGACTGATACTGATAGTTTGTGACTCAACGGATGTCTAGGGGCATCGGAGCTTGGATTGGGTTTCCTATTCCATACCTCCCTTGTATGATTCCAAAAATTGGCAAAGGAGATAACGATGCCTTGTGCAAATTTTGTAAATGAAATAATATACATGAAAGTGCATTTATTTGGAAAAATGAACGCTAATTGAAAAGTATGTATGTAGGCAAGGAAGAACGTTGTAGGAAAGACAAGGAAGCAGGGAAAATGAACTGGAATGTTTGAAAAATAATTAATAATGAGTAAATGTGTCTAAATGAAAGAAAATGTAGACTGAGAGGCACCAAGGGGACTATTGGGTTATATCACATCCCATTTTTGTACCAAACAATACATGAAATACAGAATTTGATCAGGAAGAGATAACTTATTTTTGATTAAATATCTGTAAAACTTGTTGAAGCATTTAAGGTCAATCCAAGTAAAAGGAGGCTGTTAATAAATAACAAGAAAACATTGTCGATGGAATAATTGACGCGACTGGGAATATACTGCTTTAATTTGATAATAAGGTCATTAATTGCGTTATTCGGCGGAAACTGGTAAAAGGTGATCGTTTATAAAGAAGAAAAGGTGAAAGAGGCTATTCTAATATAAGAAATGCTCAGTCATAGTATTGATTCATTTGCTTAAAATTGTGTCTGGTAGTGATTGATCAGACAATGCAAATGACAAAATGGACAATAGGGGAAGAGTTTTGTAGGAATAAGACGATAAACATAAAGTTGATTTGAGAGGCAGGAGGATTCATTGACTGAAAAATATTTCATATTTTTATCGAAGAAAGGAATGTTTTTGTAAAATTTGGAAAACAAGAGAAATATTAAAAGGGAATTGAGGATATAGCTTCTATAAGGAGATCTCTATGACCTAATCAGTAGTTAATTTAGGCTAAACGTTCATTGTTTAAAGTCTTTTCCAGACAATTATATATAATATAATCTTTGAAAATCTTTCTTATAATGTCATCTAAAAAGATATAAAATTTAACTGCACACATTTTGGATGGATATGTACATTTCTTTTTATAGCACTTTGACCTAAATAAAAAATGAGAATGCATACCAAAGATGTCTGATGAAAATCACTGACACAAAGAAACAGACTATAGAATATATATATATATATATATATATATATATATATATATATATATATATATATATATATATATATATATAGCATAATTTGATTTATGATTCTCGACAAGTTGACAACCCTTACTTAAACCCTGTCTCAGAATAAATAAAAGGAGAACTGATTTTTACTATTCTCGTAAGTTCATAGGTATTTTAGTTGAATACCATATTTATCCACAAATTTCTCATTCCTGAAGTGAAGATTCTTTTCTGTGAGTAACAGGCGAGTATATTTTAACGATGTCTTTTGTTGTTTTATTTTGTTGTAAGTAAGAAGTGCTGTATAACGATCATGATATTTCTAGGAGATCTAGTGAATAGCAAAAATGTAAAGCTACACGAAATTGTTTTGGAAAGAGGATATCCCTTTTAAGTATAGATGATTAATATAGTACATGTAACTGAAAATATAGAATTGTATTTATAATCATAGGCACATGTTCATAACTTTCTGGATACTAGAATATTAGTTGGCATTCATTGAATTCTCTTTTGTTCAACTCATTTGGATGCAAGTAATATTTTAAATAATTTAAAATGTTTTAAATGCTTTCTATAGCAAAGGAAGGACAAAACTTACACACTTTGTTTAACTGCTATTACATATCTTGCATGGGGCTCGCGTGTCCGCTGAAGACAGGTGTACTTTTCTATAAAGATTAGATGGACAGAGTCAATGATTGTAAAGTTTTATTTCTTCCGACACGAGGGAATTTCGCCCATCTGTTGTAAGGGACAAAGGTAAAGAGAATATCTTTCACACACTTGGCATACACCCATGCGTGGGAAGGAGTAATAGATTTTTCATTTCCATAAATATAATATCCTTTACAGTACTGCCTTTTCTAATGTTCTAAATTACTCTCCTTATGAAGGGCAATGAAGAATTGTCTCGAAAATCAATATCTTCATTGATGAAAATCCCCTCCCCTGTTGTGGCAACTTGTTTGCAATGACAGAGCAGAGTCATTATTCAGTATCTGACGCATCAACGCTAATGGAGGTGTCTTTTTAGAATGAAAGCAAACCTCAAATTCCTTACTCCCTAATGTCTTATGGGGTCATTTCCTTGAGTCCTCTTGTTACCATCAACAAGGCTTCATTTTAGCTCTTGGCTAAAATTAATGTTAGCAAAATAATTATTCAATGAAGTGTTGAAATAAGGAGATATTTCCTTCTAATAACTTAAATGAATAAGCTCTTGATTGTCTATGTTAAGTGAAGATTGTATTGAAGTATAATGTAATAAGTATTTTGGTCTCAACGAATATTTTTGGAGCAGGGTGAGAGGTCCCCCCGCCACCAACCCCCACCAGAAAAATAGGTTTTTTTTTCTTTTATTCATAGAGAATGCAGCTCACAACAGTAGTCTTACCGGTATTGGGAAACTTGCTTTATTGCTGGGAATTCAGGCAAAAGGAGCTGAGGGATATTTCTAATTAAGTTTATGGAATTTCAACATAATCTCTTGACTCGGAATATATACATATATTAATATATATGCAGTATACATAAATATACGCATATATATATATATATATATATATATATATATATATATATATATATCAATATATATATATATATATTTATATATAATATATATAGATATGTATATGTACATGTACAGTTGGACACAGGTTTCCCTGGTACACCTTCTTGAGGGACTTCGAAAAATTATATGGTAACAGTGTTTACTGAGGGGGATGGGGGGAGGACTCTTCCTCTCTTAGCAAGAGTTCCACCAATGAGCTCTGGAATTCTTTCAGTGGGAGGAGTCATTAGGTATGGTTGGAGAAACCCACACACACACACACACGGAGTAAAAAAAAAAAAAGTAATCTGAGCAGGTTATATCGCTGTAACTAAGATTACTGTCTCACTTTTAATATAAGTTTGTTTATTAAGATTCCATTTAACTTTCGTCTAAGGCGTTATCTTCTGTTATTATGTATCGGTCATATTCATTACGCAATACTTAAAATTGATCAAAATTTTAGAGTTACATTGGTATTGGAGGGAATCACGAGTATCATAGCAGGATATTTTAACCTTATCATGAAAGCCAAGTTTATAGTATCGGTTGCAGTGCGTTTCCTACCAATAATATAATAGGAAGCATTGAACATACCCAAACACTAAGTGAACGAGTTGAAAGTGTCCGAGCTTAGCTCCTCTCTCTCTCTCTCTCTCTATCTCTCTCTCTCTCGTCATCTCATCTCTCTCATATTAGCTACTTTAAAGTGACATGTCATCTAGAAATGCCACTGCGCTAAGTATGCAGTTTTGATATGTCATTAACACCCTCTAATCTTGACTAAACTAATATATGCATATATATTTTTTCGGGGGCCGGGGGGAGTGGTGTCGGGGATTAAGTTCTTGTTGTTTAGCCGTCTTACAGGTTTTGGAATTCTAAAATGTAATTCAAACTGACAAGCTTCTTGCTTTTGCTGTACCGATGTCCTCAGCCTGGCTTTGCTACAACTGAAATGGGTGGGGGGCTAGGGGTAAGGTGGGCCTGTTGCGACCCCGATGAGTGGACGAAGTAGATATGCTCGTGGATAGAGCGTATGGCTAACGAAAAGCTCCACTTGAAATATTTTCATTGTTTATCTTTAATGCCTGCGTGTTTTTTAGTTTTGGTTTATTCTAATATTATTATAATACTGTAGATTTTCTGAATACAACAACATTTATCAAGAAGAAGGATTGGGTTTAAACTCACTCTCTTGTAAATACTATAGAATGGGAAAGGAGAGAGAGAGAGAGAGAGAGAGAGCGAGAGAGAGAGAGAGAGAAGAGAGAGACTGAGGAATCAAAATGAAACTACTAGGGACAGAGAAAATTCCACAACGTGTAATGGAAATTGAAGAAGGACTCCCAAACTTGGTGCAAACTTTTAACCATTCCCATATGGTAAACTTAATTCGTTTGCCAATGATAAACAATTGTTGATGTTCAGAGGTTTCATGTATTCATGGTTGGGTTTGTATTCCCTCTTGAATATACTGTAGAGGTTATTCCCTACACGCCCTTCATTACAATAATTATTACATGATATGGATAAACACATCTACTTGGCTTATATTTTCTAATATATTAATTGTGATACATGTTTTAATGCCATACGGACAGAAATTCCTTTCGCTCTTATCATTCGTGTGAGGATAAGAGAAAGACGTCTCTATTGTTAAACAGCCCCTTCAGTCGTTTACCTGTCCATTGTGGAAAGAGCTATTTGGAGAAATGTAGTTTGATGATATTGTCCTAGGATTCTCTTTTTAGATAATTTTTTGAGAAACAATCAGGATATGCGAAATTCCCTTTAGATTTTGTTGAAATCCTCCTTTTAAGATATCAAATTCACCTTTCTAATAAATAATAATCAATACCTGGAGCTAAACGATATGCATAGGTCTGTTTACGATTTTTTTTTACATCATACGACATGGAAGTTCAGCGGAAGCCATGGGGTAATCCAAATATACACACTCAATTTTTACATTTATTTTTAATATTAATGAGAAGTCCAGCCACCTTCCTTCTAGATCACCTCTTACAATCTGTTAGGCATAGAAGATTCATGGTTTCTGACGATCTGTGGTCGGTTGTGGAAGAGTTTCCATTGTGTTCCCAGAGGTTCATAAGTTGATCTGGTCTCATCTCCCTCTCAGGCTCCCAACATTTTACCAAATTAGCCTAAATATTCTCAGTGAGGTTCATGTCTGTATCCTTACTTGCCAGTCAAGCAACTGCAGATCCTCTCGACCTTGAAACCATTCCTGGACTATTCTGGCCGTATGAATGGGGCAGCGGTCGTGAATGAAAATGACAGGAGCAGGTGGGGAGGAATAATTCCGCTGTTGATGTGAAAGAAGTTAGAAATCCCGAAGAATTTCAATGTATTTTTCACCAGTGAACCTCCACTCAATCCTGGTGATATCATCCATATAATGTAAGAAGATCCAGCCCCAAACGTTTACTGTGACGTGCCCATTCCTGGTCACCTCGTAAATTTCCTCTGTAGTATCTGAAGGGAAAAAATCTAATTTTTAACAATTTACGCTTTGCTTTTCGTAATAGGGAAAATAATGCTATATCGTTTTGGGAAATAAAATGCTAAGTAACAACCCTTGGAATAAGTTAAGAATGTTTATTAATCTGCAAGGATTAATACTTATAATAGCATTAACTTTAATCTGCAACAGTCCGTTATGATATGATATTCTTTAATTCAGTAAACAGGCTGTACTCTATATTATAAATTTGCCCACGTGATTATTCATAACTTTAATAATGCATTTGATTAATGCCTGAAAGCTGGCCATAGTAGAACTAATGGGGGGTTTTCAATGAAGATTTTTTATTTTCACACTTCTCGTGGCAATATAATTCAATTAGCGGAAAATACATGGTTATTGACAAAATTATTATCTTTTGATTATAATATTACCCTTGCTTATAATTATTATAGTCTGACTGTTATTAATGATTATAGAAACTCACCTTATATTACTCGGTCTTCGGTTATGTATTCTGCCGTGACTTCTGCTAGTAAAAGACCTTTCGTCACTGCATACAACTAGAGACCAAAATTCCATATCCTCCCCCACAAACTGTTGAACAAAGGCAAGCCTATCAGCACGATGCCGTTCGGCGAGAAATTCCTTCTTGGCAGGAATTCTATGAGGTATTCCTGCCTCATCCAGACGTCTTCGCGCCGTCATAGCCGAAACATTTAATGCCAGACGTTCACGAATAGCAATAGTATTGGTAAAAGCATCTTCTTATGCTGCTCGTCGAATGTCGTCGTTATCCTAACGGGTGGTCTTTCGTGGTGGAGGTCTTCGAACTGAAATACGTAATTAACATGCAGATACCTAGATAATCAAGATTAATTATAGCCTGTTTACTTATGGGAACGCTATTTGGTATTCTGGGAAGTAAAGAGAAAGAATCACTATTAGAGTTCAACAGGACTAAGGCAACTATAATTTAGGTTTCATGATTGTTTTAAAACGGGTTTGTAAAGGTTTTTATTGTTTAAAAAATTTAATTAAATAAATGAAATAAATAAATGCTATCCAAAGTCGGTCAATTTCCCAGTCTAAGCATGCCTCCTTTTCCATTTATTTACTGTTGTAGGGGAGACGTCAAGACGCTGTGCAACAGCACGTATTGGAAGCCCACTTTCTCGTAGAGCGACGATCTGCGCCAGGAGAACCATATGTTGCTGTTCATTTGGAGACTATAACGAATACTACTAGCAGAGGACAAATAAACCTATCAAAATTTATACAACACCTCAGTCTAGCCATGATTGGGTGACAAACTTGTTAGCGTGTAATAGGGGTGCTGTAGCAGTGATATCGTTATCACTGAACAAAGTGATATATTAAAATCACACGATTACTGGGACTGAGTGATTGATTGGCTGTTACTGGCATTGCAACATCTCAGGTCATTACTGTCATTGATAACGTTTAAAATTCTGTATGTCTTCATAATGATAAATTTTTAATTGTCTGTTTGAAACACTAAAGGTGGTGGTGTTCCTCTCTTAACGTAAATTCCATTAATCTGCTTTCGAGCTGTTTTAGTGTATAAGAGGTTGGAGGAGGCAAACTTGTAATAAGTATTAATCATCATAGATGAATAAACATTATCTTAATGCAGGGGTTGTTACTTAGCATCACATTTCCCCAAACGATATATCATTATTTTCCCAGTTACGGAAAGCAACGCGTAAATTGTAAAAAAATTCAGATTGTTTTCCTTCAGATACCACCGAGGAAACATTTACGAAGTTGCCAGGAGTGGCTTGTAACCGTAAATGTGTGGGCCTGGATTTCCTTACATGGTATATGTGATATCACCAAGACTGAAGGGTTTCCCCAGTGGAAAATACGTTAAAATTCTTCAGGATTTCTTACTCCCTTCACTTCACCAAGCGGAATTATCCCTTTCCACCTAGTCCTGTCATTTTCATTCATGACGGCTGCCCCATCCATACGGCCAGAATAGTCCAGGAATGGTTTCTAGATCGAGAGGATTTGAATTGGTTGACTAGCCAAATAAGGGTGCAGACATGAATCCCATAGTCCCGAGAAAGATAAAGTCGATTTATTATTAAATATTGAACAATTCACAGGTGCCCCGAGAGAAGCCGAAGTGCAGTGGAAAAATCACTGAATTTCTAATCAGTTTTCTCCCATGTATACATAAAAAAAAAAAAAAAAAATCATTTTTGTTCCCGTTATTTTTATGCTCATCCATTTCGTATGAAGTAGCTACTGTCGCATATCTTATGTAATATAAGCATTAAGCAGGTTAGAAGATTAATTACGTGTTCTTTATGTCTATTACAATAATTAGAATCATAATTACCTGACTTGTTATCGAATGACAGTTACAACTTCAATTACAAGATGGGGAACAATATCAAATACAATACAATTTTAATATTTCAAAATTGTAATCACAGCTACAAATACATATATAAAACGTATTACTCAATTACATTTCGCACACCTATTTAATTTTAAGAAATGCAGATAGTTGCAAAGACTTTATACTTGAGTTTGGTTTCCTTTTACAGTCAATTTCTGCAACAATTGTAATTTGTAACTTATGATACCTTTAGAACAAATACAAAACAAACATATCTAAAATATTTTAGACCTGTAGAAATTATCGTTAGCATCCTATGATTTGCCTAAGTAAATTTTTAGTATGTTTATTGTGGTGAAAATTATTATGCTGATTATAAGAAAATGATACTGAAATACAAAACTCAAATACTGGAAAAAAATTTCACAAAACTTTGTGCACAAAAAAAAGGAAATAAATGGAATAAAAAATTTTTTTAGAATTGGTAGCTGGCTTGTCAAGATTCTCCCTTAATAATATAATAAATGAATTGGGAAGCGACTCAAAACATCTCTCCATTGCATTTGGTCAAGATGAGTTCTCGAAAAGTAAGAGGGCGGCTCTAGGATAACAATCTCAAATAAAGTTTTCAGTTACAATTACAATAACAATTACCATTAATTATAAATAAAAAACAAATGGAATTACAGTCAACTTCAAAACGTGTAATTAAAAACATATCAGATAAATGACAATTACACCAAGCCTGAATAAAAGGTAAGGTTTATTTGTAATTGGTAAAGCTCTCTTACTGTGGGTTTCACAGACAGTGCAGTCACGTTTTTGGTCAATAACACTGTAATGAAGACTGGTATCAGTACGAGATTTTGCTGTAATTTTTCGGTATAATCAAAGGAAGGCTTTAACTCTATTGGCATGTCCGGTAAAAATGCTCAATTTTTATTTGTAACACATAGAGTAACTATAACCAGTTACTTATTCAAACCAATCTGTAGGCAATTGGCGGCTCTCTCTTGCTAAAAAAAAAAAAAAAAAAAAAAAGTTAAAAAGTTGCGTTGGACAAACGGATTTCTGATTTACCATTGCCGCACAGCTATGTTCCTAGACGGCCATCTCTTCTTCACCTTCGTAATGCAAGCATATGGCTGATGCCCTGAGTCCAAATGAAGCTTGCGAAGGAGGTAACTAAACACAAGTATAACAGTAGATTTACCATCAATCACAGTGTCTATCGTTCTTTACTACTCCACCATACATGCAGATATCTCACTCCAATAATTATAATCATTTACTCATAACCCAAGTCAATAGTCACTAAAGAAAAAAAAATTTTTGATCTTAAGACAAAAATAGTAATAGCTACTACTACTGCTGCTGCTGCTAATAATAATAGTTAAAAAATGCTATATTACTGGTTATGATTATTAATAATTAATTAATATTGTTCCCTTGTTTTCAACGTAGACCAAAAGTAATATATCCATTGCCTAAGGTAAGGTAGTACGGTACGGAATTTGCACATTTTTTCCGTACCTGAACTGTACCGTACCGTACTTCGGTAAAATTGTCGTTGCGTAATTCCGTACCGTACACATAGGCTATAAATATCAACCGTACCGTACCGTACCGTAATGCCAGCCTTGCTGGCAGGTAACAACAGCGTGAATCGTTATATAATATATATATTACAACATTTTAATTTTATTATTATTAGATTAGATAGATAGATAGATACAAAAAAATCGTGCAAAATATACTTAAACTAGTAACATTCAGAGAGAGAGAGAGAAGGGAGGGGGAGGAGAGGTGAGGGAAGTCTCTCAAGACGGTGTACCAGGTAAACCTGTGTCCAACTGTACTGTCACGCACAATAGTTCGTTCCTTCCGCTGATCCAGAGTGAACACGAATCCGCGACTATGAAACCCCGGAGCAGTTGAGCAAGTAACTAACGGAGCATCCAATAGATGTTGCGCCGTCAGGACAAGGAAGGAGGAGTGGGCAGCAGATAGTTTTCTTGAGCATAGAGTAAAGTATCCTTAATCTATTAACGTTAATTAAGAGAGTGGTCGTAAACATTTTGTTGTTGACGATACTGGGTTTGAGTGTAAAATGTGCATTTAAGGAAATATGCGAAATAAATATGAGACTAACAAAAGTGATTAGGAACTCAGTATTTATGAAAATGGCATTTCCTATAGATTATTAAATCTTATATACTGACATGACTGTCCACGAGATCGATACAAAACTTTCACCAAGTGTTAACGGTGGTGTTCTGTAAGCAGCAAGCCACCTCTATATATATATATATATATATATAATAATATATATATAGATATATATTATATATAATATATATATTAGATTATATATATATATATAAGATTGAATATATATCTATATAATTTATATAATATATATATATATATTATATATATAATAATATAATTTATATATACAGATTATATATATAGATATATATATTTAATATATATATATATATATAATTTATTTGATATATATATATATATTATCCTATATATATATAGATATATATATACATATATACTATTATATATATATTATAGAACATCTATATCAGCAAATTAGCAAAATTTTCAGTTCACTTACTTTATTGAGGTAGCAACCATACACACAGATACATGTCTATATACTTATACAATTCATGATTGGGCCAACCTCCATAGAGAAAGCGGGCGATGTGGGCAATAACACAAAAAAAAATTTGGGCTATATATAATTTTCTTTATTTACTAAATTTTAGTAATTAAAACAACATGAATATTAGGATACTTTCACCAATATAACAGGTTCATATTTGGTGGAAAAGAGAAAGACAGAACCACAGAATATAACAAGACAAAGATGAGTAGAGAGAAAGAGAGAGAGAGATAACTTATTAAGTTCTTTTCTAGATTATGGTGTGAAGAAGCCTCGTGTTCTTATTTTCTTCCTAGCACCAGGTCAGTTGCAAAATACGAGTCATTATCCATTTTACTATATTTCTTTAGTAAGGATATTTTCATCCTTGTTTTCAAGATGCATTGTAATAGAAAATAACTTAACTCAATTCCTGTGTTTCAAGAAGCAAAGTAGTTTTTCTAGTGCGATGTAGTTATAGCCAATTCTAACGTGTAAAAGAGTTAATATGTTTTTGTAGGAATGTAACTTTTCTCTCCTGTAAAGTCAACTGCCATAGTCCTTGCCGTTCCCTGACCATTTCCTGTCTTAAGGAGGGTTAGGAGCCACTAGCTTCTACCTTTGCATTGGAGAGTTAAGTTGCCTTAGTTATAGGCCATTCGTAGGCTGCAGCTTTTAGCTCCACTAATTCTATCAGGGCTTATTTCTTCTACATTTTGGACCCCCTTTTAATAATCTAGCCTTAGTTTCTTAACTGCTGTGCTCTTATTCTGTCTCAACTTTATTACCTTAATCTGTTTTCCTTCTTTTCTTGGAATGAAGCGCGTTTTGTAATTCCCTTTATTTCAAAATAACAAAATAAAAGTAGTGATATTTACAAAGCCTTCTATGTTCAAAATTTAAGGCTTATTTCAGTTTGACTAAATGTTAAACTAAAAAACCATCACATTTTTCCGACAATCTGGCAGATAAATTTGAACCAATATCACTTTTTTTTCATTTAATTTTGAGATACTATAAATATTACTTTTCACTTTAAACCTATGAAATATGCATGATCTTCCAAAACATTAGCATTAATTGGTAATCAAGTAAAAGGAACATAACTAAAAACACGTGAGCTAGTGTCAATATTTTATCATTATTATTTTTATGAGGAATATACAATGAGTAGGATGTCCAACCTCCATCTGCATCTGTGACCTCACACAGACGATCAGGTATGGAATCTACAGTTTATATTATGTAACAGAAATGTGGGTTATGTATTTGATTTCCCTGGAACGTGTTTTACGCAGATATTTTTTTTTCTTTATCAAGCACGCTTCTACAATACATTTTCTTAACCTTACATGTCATGTCGTTTTCATTGTTGTATTTATTATTTGACGACATTATTGACTCTGTAATTGTTTTTAAATAGTATTTAATTGCTGTCATTATCGTCCGTATTAAACAGTATTATTTACATTTGTGTTATAAGGATACGCTCACACCAAATGCGTTGCCTATAGAAATGGGGCTGTTAGGATTTTCTGCTTTATTTCTATATTGAATTTCAATTTACGAATCAAGTTATGCTCAAATAAAATTGTACTCCTTTATACCTGATTTTCACTTTTATATAGGACAAAATTTAGCATAATTAAATTTCGTTTTACCTTTTCTTTGTATGCATATGATATAAATTTAAAATCTTAAAACTTACCTATAGTTTTTTGAAAAATCATTATGGTTGAGTAGTTGATATTATATATAATATATAATATTTCTCTTGATGTCTCGGCTAATTCATTTAGAATGATATCTTTTAGTTATTTGGTTAAATCCAATAACAATAAAACGTAGCTTAGAAAAATGGTCATTTTTTGCTCAGTTCCAATTGCCCGCCTGTAGTTAGTATTGTTTTTCTTGTAGACAAAAAGGTAAATAAAGGAAAATCCCTAAATATATTTTAATAGATAAGACGATAAGAGACCAAACAAAAAAGATGCGTACTGCAAAAAGATCCCGTAAAAAAAAGAGAGAGAGAGAGAGAGAGAGAGAGAGAGAGAGAACTGCAGAAATTTATAACACCTAGAAACAAGGCATGATTGGAAATCCTTCAGAATGTTTCTTGCTATATTTTGATTAAATCGAAATATCTCTGTAAATATTGAAAACCAAGGAAAAAGAGAGGGATATAGAGGAGAGCATATGAACTTGGGTACTCCAGTTGAAGAAAATGTGGCCTTACTTGGCCTGCCTTGGCAGCAGCTGTTGTGTGACGTTATTGTCTAGATGTTGTCTGAAATACGGAGAGAAGTCTAACGCAAGGATAGTCATGTTGTTTATAGGCTGCCTATTCACTGGTGAGGTTTCTCCTAATACTGATGATGGAGGTGAACAAGCCAAGGAAATGGAATTGAACGAGAGAATTTCGGCCTTGCGAGACACCACACAGTACCAGAGAGAGCAGCAATGAACTTGGACAGGATCATTTTTCAGCTGCAGCAGAGGCTTGACTACACTGAAGACATTCAGAAGGCGGCGGAAAGGAAGAAAGCACTCGTGTGATCCAGATAAAACTCAGGGGGGTTGCAACAACAGGCCTGGCAAGAAAGGGCCCACTTATTCGAAGGTGAGACGTTGTTTCTGAAGGAGAACGATCAAGTGAAGAAGGAGAAGGACGTGCAGATATAGACCGAAGAAGCGGCGCGGATGGCGAGGCTCGTCCAGGAACGAAAAGCTCTAATCCGACAAGGGCAAAGACGCCCGAGGGTCAGGTTACCAGGCTCCTGCAGAAGGAAGTGGAAGATCCATCAGGAAGGAAAACGTGTGTACTACATTGTGAAGTTCAGGTTGCGAAACTGAAGAGAAACGAGCTGAGGTGCCTTCTAGAGGAGGGAATCATCGCTTCAAGTCGCTGGATAGGAACACCGGTGTCAGGGCGAACGGAACGACCAGTTGGAAGATGAGGTTCGAACAAAGCTGGCGAGGAGCGAAGGAGAAATCGGTTTGCCAGCTCAAGAACCACCAGGGAAATTACAGATGCCTGGAAAATGAAGGAGCAGCTGTCCATGTTCAAGGAATGGCGCGACCAAGTCTAAGCTGGCCTTGCGAAGAGGGGCGCAGATGTCAAAAATTTGAGGGGAGAATGTTTGTTGTATGGAAAGTTTTTTTTTTTTTTTTTTTTTTAATTTTTTTTATTTTTTTTTTTTTAATCAATTAAAGTTTATTTACAAACTGTGATTTTCATTTACACATTATTTTTGCAGCAAATTTTGTTATTTACATAATAATTCGAGTTTAACTCGAATTTAAAGGACTTCTTTGCATAAATCCATGTGTTAGAATTGATTTAGTTTGCAATGGATTTTAGGAGTGAACTGCAATACTTTGTTTTATATGGAAGGTTTGATGTTTATATGTAATAAGTTGCTTTGTTAATCGTTGAAGGATATGAAGTTAGAGGGAAATAAGTATAAAATGTTTTGTAAGAGTTTTATTGATTCCTGAAAGGGAAAGGTAAATGTAAGGATTGGTGGAGTGCCAGGATTCGAAGCAGAAGATACAGAGAAGATTGGTGGAGTGCCAGGAAAAGAAGCGGATTCAGAGAAGATTGGTGGAGTGTCAGGAGAAGCAAACGATTGAGAGAAGATTGGTGGAGTGCCAGGAGAAGCCAATAGGATTGAGAGAAGATTGGTGGAGTGCCAGGAGAAGCAGAGGATTCAGAGAAGATTCAGGGAGCGTCAAAGAAGAAGAAGCAGAGTATTCAGAGAAAGATTTGTGGAGTGCCAGGATAAGAAGCAGAGGATTCAGAGAAGCCCCTAGAGAATTGAAAGGATTCATGGCAATATTCTGGTTCTAAGGTTAAACAGAGATGGTTACTCTCTTAAGGGACGGCGGGCTGAGCCCGCCAGAGTCCCGGGACGGGCGGGCGGGCAAGGCCCGCCAAGTCCCCCGGGACGGTGGGCGGGCCTCCGCCCGCCAGGCGTCCCGGGGACCGGCGGGCCATCCGCCCGCCAGGCGTCCCGGGGACCTGGGACCGGCGGGCCTCCGTCCGGCCAGGCGTCCCGGGGACCGGCGGCGGGCCTCCGCCCGCCAGGCGTTCCCGGGACCGGCGGGACTCCGCCCGCCAGGCGTCCCGGGGACCGGCGGGCCTCCGCCCGCCAAGCGTCCCGGGGGACCGGCGGGCCTCCTCCCGCCAGGCGTCCCGGGGACCGGCGGGCCTCCGCCCGCCAGACGTCCCGGGGACCACGCAGGCCTCCGCCAGTCGGGTCCGCCGGGGACGGGCCTCCCCCCGCCGGGGCTACACCTTCGTCCCGGGACCGGGAGTGGAGGCGGGCCTCCCCGCCAGGCGTCCCGGGGGACCGGCGGGGCCTCGCCCGCCGGCTCGGTGGGGACCGCGGGCCTCCCCCGAAGGCGTCCCGGGCCGGCGGCCTCCGCCCGCAGGCGTCCCGGGACCGGCGGGCCCCGTGCTCCCGGGGCCGGGCAGCGCGGCGTCCCGGGGCCGGGCGGGCCGCTCCGCCAGGCGTCCGGGGGAGGCGTCCGGGGACCGGCGGCCTCCGACCGCAGGCGTCCCGGGGACCTGCGGCCTACCTCCCGCCATGCGGGTCCCAGGGGACCCGGCGGGCCTCCGCCTCCGCCCGCCAGGCGTCCTGGGGACCGGGCGGGCTCCGGCCCGCCATGGCGGGTTCGTATGGGTCGGGCCTCCGCCGGCCCAGGCCGTCCGGGGACGCGGGCCTCCGCCTCCCAGCGTCCCGTGGACCGGCCAGCCGGGGGCCTCCGCCTCGCCCAGGCGTCCCGGGGACCAGGCGGGCCTCCGTCCGCCAGGCGTCCCGGGGGACCGGCGGGCCTCCGCCCAGCCATGCGTCCCGGGGACCGTCGGGCCTCCGCCCGCCAGGCGTCCAGACGCCCGCGGGCCTCCGCCCGCAGGCCGTCCCGGGGACGCCCGGGGCCTCCGCCCGCCAGGCATCCCGACCCGACGGCATGCCTCCG
The DNA here is from genome assembly GCF_015104395.2 of Macrobrachium nipponense. NCBI lineage: Eukaryota > Metazoa > Arthropoda > Malacostraca > Decapoda > Palaemonidae > Macrobrachium > Macrobrachium nipponense. The sequence continues at coordinate 33,184,180 of NC_061091.1, forward strand.
CCCGCCAGGCGTCCCGGGGACCGGCTGCCTCCGCCCGCCAGCGTCCCGTGGGGACCGGCGGGCCTCCGCCCGCCAGGCGTCCCGGGGACCGGCGTGCCTCCTGCCCGCCTGGCGTCCCCCCCGGGTGGGGACCGGCGGCCTGGGCGCCGCCCTGGACGTCCCGGGGACGGGCGGCTCCGCCCCCTGGGGCGTCCCGGGGAGGCCGCGGGCCTCCGCCGCCAGCGTCCCGGGGACGGCGGCATCCCGCCGCCAGGCGTCGGGCTGCGCCTCCGCCACGCTGGCGTCCCGGGGACGGGCGGACGGGGGCGTCCCGGGGACCGGCGGGCCTGCCGCCCGCCAGGCGTACCCGGGACGGGCGGGGCCATCGCTGCCATGGCGTCCCGGGGACCGGCGGGCCTCCCGCCCGGCCAGGCGTCCCGGGGGACCGGCGGGCCTCCGCCAGCCAGTCCGGACCGGGCGGGCGTCCGCCAGGGACAGGCGCCCCTCCCGGGGGACACGCGGGCCTCCGCCCGCCATGCGCCCTCCCGGGGACCGGCAGGCCTCCGCCCGCATGGCGTCCCGGGGACCGCGGCGGGTGAGGGCCTCCGCCCGCCAGGCGTCCGGGGGGACCTGGGCATGCCTCCGCCCGGCCAGGAGTCACGGGGACCCGGGGGGGCCTCCGCCCGCCAGGCCGTCCCGGGGATCCGGCGGGCCTCCGCCCCGCCAGGCTCCGTCCGTGGGGGACCGGCGGGCCTCGCCCGGGGCCAGGCTGTCCCGGGGACCGGGGGCCTCCGCCCGCCCCCAGGCGTCTCCCGGGGACCCGGCATGGGCCTCCGCCCCGCCAGGCGTCCCGGGGACCGGCGGGCCTCCGCCCCGCCAGGCGTCCCGGGGGACCTGGCATGGGCCTTCCGCCCGCCAGGGCCGGTCCCGGGGACCGGCGGCCTCCGCCCGCCAGGCCCAGCCGCGGGACGGCGGGCCTCGCCCCCTGGTCCCGGTTCCCGGGGACCGGCGGGCTTCCGCCCGCCTGGCGTCCGGGGCCGGGCGAGGGCCCTCCGGGCCCGCCAGGCCGCCCGGGGACGGGCGGGCCTCCGCCGCCCAGGGTTCCCGGGGACCAGGCGGGCCATTTCCGCCCGCCAGGCACGTCCCGGGGACTGCCGGCGGGGGCCTCCGCCCGCCCTGGCGTCCCGGGGAGGGGACCGGCGGGACTAGGGGGCGTTCCGGGGACCGGCCCGGGCCTCCGCCAGGCCGGCAAATCCCGGGGACGGGCCCGGGGCATCCGCCTTGGGCAGGCCGTTCCCGGGGACCGGCCGGGCCTACGCCCGCCAGGCACGGTTCCCGGGGACGGGCGGGCCTGCCGCCCGCCCAGGCATCACCCACCGGGGGACGGGCGCGGGCGTCCCCGGGCCCACCCAGGCGGGTCCCGGGGAACGGCGGGCCTCCGCCCGCCCATGGCGTCCCGGGGACCGGGGCACTCCGGCCCGGGCCAAGGTCCCGGGGACCGCCGCCCGGGCCTCCGCCCGGCCAGGCGTCCCGGGGACCCGGGGCATGCCTCCGGGCCGGCCAGGGGGCGTCCCGCCCGGGACCGGCATTGGGCCTCCGCCCGCCAGGCCGGGTCCGGGGGAACCGGCGGGGCCTCCGCCCCGGGGCCAAGGCGGGTCCCGGGACCGGCCGGGCCTCGGCCCGCCAGGCGTCCCGGGGGACCGGCGGGCCTCCGCCCGGCCAGGGCCGTTTCCCGGGGACCGGCGGGCCTCCCGCCCCCAGGCGTCCCGGGACCCGGCGTGGGCCTCCGCCCGCCCAGGCATCCGGGGACCGGGCGGGCTCCAGCCCGCCTAGTTGCCCGTTCCCGGGGACCGGCGGGCCTCCGCCCGGGGCCAGGCCGGTCCCGGGGGACCGGCGGGCCTCCGCCCGCCAGGCGTCCCGGGGACCGGGCGGGCCTTCAGCCCGGGGCCAAGGCCGGTTCCCGGGGACCGGCGGGCCTCCGCCCGCCAAGGACGTTCCCGGGGACCGGGGGCTCCCGCCGGCCAGGCGTCCCGGGGACCCCGGCCCGAGCCTCCGACCGGCCAGGGGTCCCGGGGACCGGCGGGCCTCCGCCCGCCAGGCGTATACGGGGGGACCGGCGGGATCCGCCCGCCTAGGCGTTCCCGGGGACAGGGTGGGCCTCCGCCCGGCCAGGGTCCCGGGGAACGGCGGGCCCTCCGCCCGCCAGGCGTCCCGGGTGGGGACCGGCGGGCCTCCGCCGCCTGGCGTCTCGGGGACCGGCGGGCCTCCGCCCCCCGCCTGGCCCGTCCGGGGACGGGCGGCCCTCCGCCCGGGGCCAGGCGCCCGGGGAGGGCGGGCCTCCGCCCGCCAGGTGTCCCGGGGACCCCGGTGGGGCCATCCGCCCGGCCAGGTGTCCCGGGGACCTGGTCGGGCCCTCGCCCGCAAAGGCCGTCCTGGGGACGGTCGGGCCTCCGCCCGCCAGGCGTCCAGGGGAACCCGGCCGGGCCTTCCGGCCCGGGCCCAGGCGTCCCGGGGACCACGCAGGCCTCCGCCCGCCAGGCGTCCCGGGGACCGGCGGGCCTCCGCCCCCAGCCAAGGCTCCCGGGGGACCCGGCCGGCCCTCCCCCCGCCAGGGTGCCCGGGAACCGGCCGGGCCTCCCCCGCCAGGCTCTCTCTGGGGACCGGCGGGCCTCCGCCCCGCCCACCCAGGCGTCCCCAGGGGACGGGCCCGGGGACCTCTCGCCCGCCATGGCGTCCCGGGGACCGGGGGACGGGCCTCCGCCCGCCAGGCGTCCCGGGGACGGCGGGCCTCGCCCGCCCATGCGTCCCGGGGACCGGCGGGCCCCTTCCGCCCGCCCAGTCCCGGGTCCACCGGGGACGGGCGGGCCTCCGCCGGCCAGGCGTCCCGGGGGGACCAGGCGGGGCCTCCGCCCGCCAGGCGTCCCGGGACGGCGGGGCATACCGCCCGCCAGGCGTCCACCCGGGGACTGGCGGGCCTCCCCCCGCCAGGCGGTCCGGGGACCGGCCGAGCCTTCCGCCCGCAGGCGTCACATTCGGGACGGCGGGCTCCGCCACGCCAAGGCGTCCCCGGGGAATGGGCGGGCCTCCGCCGGCCAAGGCCGTCCCGGGGACGGCGGGCCCTCCGCCCGCCAGGGTCCCGGGGACGGTGCGGGCCTCCGCCCGCCAGGCGTCCTGGGGACCGGCGGGCCTCCGTCCGGCCCGGCGCTCCAGGGGGAACAGGCGGGCCTCCGCCGCCATGCGTTCCCTGGGGGACCGGCGGGCATCCGCCCGCCATGGTTCCCGGGGGACCACGCGGGCCTCCGCCCGCCAGGCGTCCCGGGGGACCGGCGGGGCCTCCGCCCGCCAGGCGTCCCGGGGAACGGCGGGCAGAGGCCCGCCAGCGTCCCGGTGACCGGCGGGCACTCTCCACGCCAGGCGTCCCGGGGAACCACGCAGCGGCCTTCGCCCGCCAGGCGTCCCGGGGGGGGACCGGCGGGCCTCCAGCCTGCCAGGCGTCCCGGGGGGATCGGTGGGGGGGGACTCCCACCCCCGGGACAGGCGTCCCGGGGGATCCTCCGGCCAGGCCTCCGCCCGCCAGCGTCCCGGCCCGGGGACCGGGGGGGACCTCCGCCCGCCAGGCGTCCCGGGGACGGGCGGGCCTCCGCCTGCCAGGCGTCCCCGGGGACGGCGGGCCCTCCGCCCGCCAGGCGTCCCGGGGACCGGCGGGCCTTCAGCCCGCCAGGCTGTCCCGGGGACCGGCGGGCATCCGCCCGCCAGGCGTCCCGGGGACTGGCGGGGCCTCCGCCTGACAGGCGTCCCGGGGACGGGCGGGCCTTCCGCCGCCCGCCAGGCGTTACCAGGGGACGGGCGGCCAGCGGCCCGCCAGGGCGTCCCGGGGACACGGGCGGGCAGAGGCCCGCTAGGCGTCCCGGGGACGGGCGGGCAGAGGCCCGCCAGGCGTCCCGGGGACGGGCGGCGGGCAACCGCCCGCCAGGCGTCCCGGGGACCGGCGGGCCTCCGCCCGCCAGGCGTCCCGGGGACCGGCGGGCCTCCGCCCGCCTGGCGTCCCGGGGACCGGCGGGCCTCCGCCCGCCTGGCGTCCCGGGGACGGGCGGCCCTCCGCCCGCCAGGCGCCCGGGGACGGGCGGACTCCGCCCGCCAGGCGTCCCTGCGACCGGCGGGCATCCGCCCGCCAGGCGTCCCGGGGACGGCGGGCCTCCGCCGCCCTGGCGTCGGGGACGGCGGGCATCCGCCCGCCAGGCGTCCCGGGGACCGGCGGGCCTCCGCCCGCCAGTCCCGGGGACGGGCGCCTCCGGGGACTGGGCGGCCGGGGGGGACCGGCGGGGCCTCCGCCCGCCAGGCGTCCCGGGGAGGCCGGCGGGCCTCCACGCCCGCCAGGCGTCCGGGGACGGGCAGGGCCTCCGCCCTGCCAGCGTCCCGGGGACCGGCGGGCCTCCGCCCGCCAGGCGTCCCGGGACCGGCGTCCTCCGCCCGCCAGGCGTCCGGGACTGGCGGGCTCCGCCCGCCAGGCGTCGGGAGGCCGGCGGGCTACGCCCGCCATGGCGTCCCGGGGACCGCACTGGCGGGCCAGGCCGCCGCGGGAGCCTGGGCGGGCCCTGGGGACGCCATGGTCGGGGCCTCCGCGCGGAGGCCCGCCGTCCCCGGGACGCGGCGGAGGCCCGCCGTCCCCGCCACGCGGGTGCCGCGGATGGCCGTCCGTGCGGGACGCCACGCCTGGGCGGAGGCCCGCCGGTCCCCGGACGCCTGGCGGGCGGATGGCCGCCGTCCCGGGACGCCACGCGAGGCGGAGGCCCGCCGGGTCCCCGGGACGCCTGGCGGGGCCCGGGAGCCGCCGGTCGCAGGGACGCCTGGCGGGCGGAGGCCCGCCCGTCCCCGGGACGCCTGGCGGGCGGAGGGCCGCCCGTCCCGGGACGCCAGGCGGGCGGGGGAAGGCAGGCCCCGGTCCGGAAGGCCAGGCGGGCGGGGCGGGAGCGAACCGGGGGGGGGGAGGCTGGGCGGAGGCCCGCCGGTCCCCCCCCCGACGCCTGGCAGGGCGGAGGCCCGCCCGTCCCCAGGACGCCTGGCGGGCCTCTGCCCGCCCCGGTACCCGCACCCCGTCCCCGCCCTGCCTGGCGGGCCTCTGCCCGCCCGTCTCCGGGAACGTGCCTGGCGGGGCAGAGGCCCGCCGGTCCTCCGGGACGCCTGGCAGTCGGAGCCGCCCGTCCCCCGGGACGCCTGGCGGCGGAGGTCCCCCGGTCCCCGGGAACGCCTGCGGGGCGGATGCACGGCCGGTCCTCCAGACGCCTGGCGGGGGGAGGCCCGCCGGTTTCCCGGGGACCCTGTCGGCCGGAGGTCCGCCGTTCTCGGGACGCCTGGCGTGTGGAGGCCGGTTGTCCCCCGGACGCCTGGCGGGGGCGGAGGCACGCGGTGTCCCCGGGACGCCTGGCGGAGGAGGCCCTCCGGTCCCCGGGACCCTGGCGGGCCTCTGCCCGCCGGTCCCCGGGACGCCTGGCGGGCGGAGGCCCGCCGGTCCCCGGGACGCCTGGCGGGCGGAGGACCCGCTGGTCCCAGGGACGCCTGGCGGGCAGAGGCCCCCCGTCCCCGGGCGCCTGGCGGGCGGAGGCCCGCCGGTCCCCCGGGACGCCTGGTCGGCGGAGGCCGCCGTTCCCCTGGGGACGCCTGGCGGCGAGGCCCGACCGTCCCCAGGACGCCTTGGCGGGCGGAGGCCCGCAGTCCCCCCAGGGACTCCTGGCGGGCCCGGATGCCCCCGGTCCCCTGGGACGCCTGGCGGTCGGAGGTCCCGCCCTTTCCCCCGGGAACGCCTGGCGGTCTGGGTCGCCCTTCCCCGGGAACGGCCAAGGCCGGGCGGAGGCCTCCCGCCGGTCCCCGAGACGCCAGGCGGCCCCGGGAGGCCCGCCGGTCCTCGGGACGCCTGCGGGGCGGAAGGCCCGCCGGGTTCCCCGGGACGCCTGGTCGGGCGGAGGCCCGCCGGGTCCCCTGGACGCCTGGCGGGCCGGCTCCGGTCCCCGGACGCCTGGCGGGCGGAGGCCTGCGTGGTCCCCGGGACGCCTGTCGGGCCCCGGGATGGCATGCCGGTCCCCGGGACGCCTGCGCGGGAGGGCCCGCGCTTGTCGACGCCTGGCCGGGCGAGGCCCCGGTCCCCGGACCGCCTGCGGGCCCCGGGAGTCTGCGTGGTCCCCGCGGTCGCATGGGCGGGCGGGAGGCATGCGCCCTCCCGTGACCGCCTGCCGGCGGGGCGGGCCCCGCCTGTCGGGACGCCTGGCGGGCGGAGGGCCTGGGCGGTCGGGACGCTGGCCCGGCGAGGCCCGCCGGTCCCCGGTACGCCTGCGGGCCCCGACGGCGGGCGTCCTCGGAGGGCTGGCGGGCGGAGGCCCCCGGGCGCCTGCCCCGGACGCCGTGGCGGGCGGAGGCCCGCCGGTCGGCCCCGGGACGCATGGCAGGCGGAGGCCTGCCCGTCCCCGGGACGCCTGGCGGGCGGAGGCCCGCCCGTCCCCGGGACGCCTGGCGGGCGGAGGGCCGCCCGTCCCCGGGACGCCAGGCGGGCGGAGGGCCCGCCGTTCCCCGGGACCGCCAGGCGGGCGTAGGCCCGCCGGTCCCCGGGACACCTGGCGGGCGGAGGCCCGCCGGTCCCCGGGACGCCTGGCGGGCGGAGGCCCGCCGGTCCCCGGGACGCCTGGCGGTGGGCGGAGGCCCGCCGGTCCCCGGGACGCCTGGCGGGCGGAAGGCATGCCGGTCCCCGGGACGCCTGGCGGGCGGAGGCCCGCCGGGTCTCACCCGGGACGCCTGGCGGGCGGAGGCCTCCCGCGCGGTCTCCGGGACGCCTGGCGGGGCGGAGCCCGCCGGTCCCCGGGACGCATGGCGGGCGGAGGCCCGCCGGTCCCCGGGACGCCTGGCGGGCGGAGGCCCGCCGGTCCCCGGGACGCCTGGCGGGCGGAGGCCCGCCGGTCCCCGGGACGCCTGGCGGGCGGAGGCCCGCCGGTCCCCGGGACGCCTGGCGGGCGGAGGCCCGCCCGTCCCTGGATGCTTGGCGGGCCTTGCCCGCCCGTCCCGGGACTTCTGGCGGGCCTCGCCCGCCGTCCCTTAAGAGAGTAACATCTCTGTTTAACCTTAGAACCAGAATATGCCACTGAATCCTTTCAATTCTCTAGGGGCTTCTCTGAATCCTCTGCTTCTTATCCTGGCACTCCACAAATCTTCTCTGAATACTCTGCTTCTTCTTTTGACGCTCCCTGAATCTTCTCTGAATCCTCTGCTTCTCCTGGCACTCCACCAATCTTCTCTCAATCCTATGCTTCTCCTGGCACTCCACCAATCTTCTCTCAATCGTTTGCTTCTCCTGACACTCCACCAATCTTCTCTGAATCCGCTGCTTTTCCTGGCACTCCACCAATCTTCTCTGTATCTTCTGCTTCGAATCCTGCACGTCCACCAATCCTTACATTTACCTTTCCCTTTCAGGAATCAATAAAACTCTTACAAAACATTTTATACTTATTTCCCTCTAACTTTCATATCCTTCAACGATTAACAAAGCAAACTTATTACATATAAACATCAAACCTTCCATATAAAACAAAGTATTGCAGTTCACTCCTAAAATCCATTGCAAACTAAAATCAATTCTAACACATGGATTTATGAAAGAAGTCCTTTAAATTCGAGTTAAACTCGAATTATTATGTAAATAACAAAATTTGCTGCAAAAAAATAATGTGTAAATGAAAATCACAGTTTGTAAATAAACTTTATTTATTGATTAAAAAAAAAAAAAAAAAAAAAAAAAACTTTCCATACAACAAACATTCTCCTCAAATTTTTGACATCTGAGCCCTCTTCGCAAGGCCAGCTTAGACTTGGTCGCGCCATTCCTTGAACATGGACAGCTGCTCCTTCATTTCCCTGGTGGTTCTTGAGCTGGCAAACCGATTTCTCCTTCGCTCCTCGCAGCTGTCGAACCTCATCTTCCAACTGGTCGTTCCGTTCGCCCTGGACACCGGTGTTCCTATCCAGCGACTTGAAGCGATGATTCCCTTCCTCTAGAAGGCACCTCAGCTCGTTTCTCTTCAGTTTCGCAACCTGAACTTCACAATGTAGTACACACGTTTCCTTCCTGAGATCTTCCACTTCCTTCTGCAGGAGCTGGAACCTGACCTCGGCGTCTTTCCTGTCGGATTAGAGCTTTTCGTTCCTGGACGAGCCTCGCCATCCGCGCCGCTTCTTCGGTCTATATCTGCACGTCCTTCTCCTTCTTCACTTGATCGTTCTCCTTCAGAAAACAACGTCTCACCTCGAATAAGTGGGCCCTTTCTTGCCAGGCCTGTTGTTGCAACACCCCCTGAGTTATCTGGATCACACGAGTGCTTTCTTCCTTTCCGCCCGCCTTCTGAATGTCTTCAGTGTAGTCAAGCCTCTGCTGCAGCTGAAAAATGATCCTGTCCAAGTTCATTGCTGCTCTCTCTGGTACTGTGTGGTGTCTCGCAAGGCCGAAATTCTCTCGTTCAATTCCATTTCCTTGGCTTGTTCACCTCCATCATCAGTATTAGGAGAAACCTCACCAGTGGGGAATAGCAGCCTATAAACAACATGACTATCCTTGCGTTAGACTTTCTCTCCGTATTTCAGACAACATCTAGACAATAACGTCACACAACAGCTGCTGCCAAGGCAGGCCAAGTAAGGCCACATTTTCTTCAAACTGGAGTACCCAATTCATATGCTCTCCTCTATATCCCTCTCTTTTTCCTTGGTTTTCAATATTTCACAAGAGATATTTCGATTTATCAAAATATAGCAAGAAACATTCTGAAGGATTTCCAATCATGCCTTGTTTCTAGGTGTTATAAATTTCTGCAGTTCTCTCTCTCTCTCTCTCTCTCTCTCTCTCTTTTTTTTACGGGATCTTTTTGCAGTACGCAATCTTTTTTGTTTGGTCTCTTATCGTCTTATCTATTAAAATAATATTTAGGGATTTTCCTTTATTTACCTTTTTGTCTACAAGAAAAACATACTAACTACAGGCGGGCAATTGGAACTGAGCAAAAATGACCATTTTTCTAAGCTACGTTTTATTGTTATTGGATTTAACCAAATAAACTAAAAGATACATTCTAAATGAATTAGCCGAGACATCAAGAGAAATAAATTATATATATATATAATAATCAACTACTCAACCATAATGATTTTCAAAAACTATAGGTAAGTTTTAAGATTTAAATTTATATCATATGCATACAAAGAAAAGGTAAAACGAAATTTAATTATGCTAAATTTTGTCCTATATAAAAGTGAAAATCAGGTATAAAGGAGTACAATTTTATTTGAGCATAACTTGATTCGTAATTGAAATCAATATAGAAATAAAGCAGAAAATCCTAACAGCCCCATTTCTATAGGCAACGCATTTGGTGTGAGCGGTATCCTTATACACCAAATGTAAATAATACTGTTTTAATACGGACGATAATGACAGCAATTAAATACTATTTAAAAACAATTACAGAGTCAATAATGTCGTCAAATAATAAATACAACAATGAAAACGACATGGACATGTAAGGTTAAGAAAATGTATTGTAGAAGCGTGCTTGATAAAGAAAAAAAAAAATATCTGCGTAAAAACACGTTCCAGGGAAATCAAATACATAACCCACATTTCTGTTACATAATATAAACTGTAGATTCCATACCTGATCGTCTGTGTGAGGTCACAGATGCAGATGGAGGTTGGACATCCTACTCATTGTATATTATCATAAAAATAATAATGATAAAATATTGACACTAGCTCACGTGTTTTTAGTTATGTTCCTTTTACTTGATTACCAATTAATGCTAATGTTTTGGAAGATCATGCATATTTCATAGGTTTAAAGTGAAAAGTAATATTTATAGTATCTCAAAAGTAAATGAAAAAAAAGTGATATTGGTTCAAATTTATCTGCCCAGATTGTCGGAAAAATGTGATGGTTTTTTAGTTTAACATTTAGTCAAACTGAAATAAGCCTTAAATTTTGAACATAGAAGGCTTTGTAAATATCACTACTTTTATTTTGTTATTTGAAATAAAGGAATTACAAAACGCGCTTCATTCCAAGAAAAGAAGGAAAACAGATTAAGGTAATAAAGTTGAGACAGAATAAGAGCACAGCAGTTAAGAAACTAAGGCTAGATTATTAAAAGGGGGTCCAAAATGTAGAAGAAATAAGCCCTGATAGAATTAGTGGAGCTAAAGCTGCAGCCTACGAATGGCCATATACTAGGCAACTTAACTCTCCAATGCAAAGGTAGAAGCTAGTGGCTCCTAACCCTCCCTAAGACAGGAAATGGTCAGGGAACGGCACAAGGACTATGGCAGTGACTTTACAGGAGAGAAAAGTTACATTCCTACAAAAACATATTAACTCTTTTACACGTTAGAATTGGCTATAACTACATCGGCACTAGAAAACTACTTTGCTTCTTGAAACACAGGAATTGAGTTAAGTTATTTTCTATTACAATGCATCTTGAAAACAGGATGAAAATATCCTTACTAAAGAAATATAGTAAAATGGATAATGACTCGTATTTTGCAACTGACCTGGTGCTAGGAAGAAGCCTCGTGTTCTTATGAACACGAGGCTTCTTCACACCATAATCTAGAAAAGAACGAATTAAGTTATCTCTCTCTCTTTCTCTCTACTCATCTTTGTCTTGTTATATTCTGTGGTTCTGTCTTTCTCTTTTCCACCAAATATGAACCTGTTATATTGGTGAAAGTATCCTAATATTTCATGTTGTTTTAATTACTAAAATTTAGTAAATAAAGAAAATTATATATAGCCCAAATTTTTTTGTGTTATTGCCCACATCGCCCGCTTTCTCTATGGAGGTTGGCCCAATCATGAATTGTATAAGTATATAGACATGTATCTGTGTGTATGGTTGCTACCTCAATAAAGTAAGTGAACTGAAAATTTTGCTAATTTGCTGATATAGATGTTCTATATAATATATATATATATATATATATATATATATATATATATATATATATATATAGATATATATATATATATATAATATATATGATATATATATATTATATATATATATATATATATATATATATATATATATATATATATATATATATATATAGAGGTGGCTTGCTGCTTACAGAACACCACCGTTAACACTTGGTGGAAAGTTTTGGTATCGATCTCGTGGACAGTCATGTTTCAAGTATATTAAGATTTAATAATCTATTAGGGGGAAATTGCCATTTTCATAAAGACTGAGTTTCCTAAGCACTTTTAGTCTCCATATTTATTTCGCATATTTTGCCTTCAAATGCACATTTTACACTCAAACCCAGTATCGTCAACAACAAAATGTTTACGACCACTCTCTTAATTAACGTTAATAGATAAGGATACTTTACTCTATGCTCAAGAAAACTATCTGCTGCCCACTCCTCCTTCCTTGTCCTGACGGCGCAACATCTACTGGATGCTCCGTTAGTTACTTGCTCAACTGCTCCGGGTTTCATAGTCGCGGATTCGTGTTCACTCTGGATCAGCGGAAGGAACGAACTATTGTGCGTGACAGTACAGTTGGACACAGGTTTACCTGGTACACCGTCTGAGAGACTTCCCTCACCTCTCCGCCCCCTCCTTCTCTCTCTCTCTCTGAATGTTACTAGTTTTAAGTATATTTTGCACGATTTTTTTTGTATCTATCTATCTATCTAATCTAATAATAATAATTTAAAATGTTGTATATATATATAACGATTCACGCTGTTGTTACCTGCCAGCAAGGCTGGCATTACGGTACGGTACGGTACGGTTGATATTTATAGCCTATGTGTACGGTACGGAATTACGCAACGACAATTTTACCGAAGTACGGTAACGGTAGCATGTTCAGGTACGGAAAAAATGTGCAAATTCCGTCACCGTACTACCTTACCTTAGGCAATGGATATATTACTTTTGGTCTACGTTGAAAACAAGGGAACAATATTAATTAATTATTAATAATCATAACCAGTAATATAGCATTTTTTAACTATTATTATTAGCAGCAGCAGCAGTAGTAGTAGCTATTACTATTTGTCTTAAGATCAAAAATTTTTTTTTCTTTAGTGACTATTGACTTGGGTTATGAGTAAATGATTATAATTATTGGAGTAAGAGATATCTGCATGTATGGTGGAGTAGTAGAACGATAGACACTGTGATTGATGGTAAATCTACTGTTATACTTGTGTTTAGTTACCTCCTTCGCAAGCTTCATTTGGACTCAGGGCATCAGCCATATGCTTGCATTACGAAGGTGAAGAAGAGATGGCCGTCTAGGAACATAGCTGTCGGCATGGTAGCAGAAATCCGTTGTCACGCAACTTTTTAACTTGTTTTTTTTTTTTTTTTTTTTTAGCAAGCAGAGGAGCCGCCAATTGCCTACAGATTGGTTTGAATAAGAATAACTGGTTATAGTTACTCTATGTGTTACAAAATAAAAATTGAGCATTTTTACCGGACATCCAATAGAGTTAAAGCCTTGATTATACCGAAAAATTACAGCAAAACTTCGTACTGATACCAGTCTTCATTACAGTGTTATTGACCAAAAACGTGACTGCACTGTCTGTGAAACCCACAGTAAGAGAGCTTTACCAATTACAAATAAACCTTACCTTTTATTCAGGCTTGGTGTAATTGTCATTTATCTGATATGTTTTTTTAATTACACGTTTTGAAGTTGACTGTAATTCCATTTGTTTTTATTTATAATTAATGTAATTGTTATTGTAATTGTAACTGAAAACTTTATTTGAGATTGTTATCCTAGAGCCGCCCTCTTACTTTTCGAGAACTCATCTTGACCAAAGCAATGGAGAGATGTTTTGAGTCGCTTCCCAATTCATTTATTATATTATTAGAATCTTGACAAGCCAGCTACCAATTCTAAAAAAAATTTTTTATTCCATTTATTTCCTTTTTTGTGCACAAAGTTTTGTGAAATTTTTTCCAGTATTTGAGTTTTGTATTTCAGTATCATTTTCTATAATCAGCATAATAATTTTCACCACAATAAACATACTAAAAATTTACTTAGGCAAATCATAGGATGCTAACGATAATTTCTACAGGTCTAAAATATTTAGATATGTTTGTTTTGATTTGTTCTAAAGGTATCATAAGTTACAAATTACAATTGTTGCAGAAATTGACTGTAAAAGGAAACCAAACTCAAGTATAAAGTCTTTGCAACTATCTGCATTTCTTAAAATTAAATAGGTGTGCGAAATGTAATTGAGTAATACGTTTTATATATGTATTTGTAGCTGTGATTACAATTTTGAAATATTAAAATTGTATTGTATTTGATATTGTTCCCCATCTTGTAATTGAAGTTGTAACTGTCATTCGATAACAAGTCAGGTAATTATGATTCTAATTATTGTAATAGACATAAAGAACACGTAATTAATCTTCTAACCTGCTTAATGCTTATATTACATAAGATATGCGACAGTAGCTACTTCATACGAAATGGATGAGCATAAAAATATACATGGGAGAAAACTGATTAGAAATTCAGTGATTTTTCCACTGCACTTCGGCTTCTCTCGGGGCACCTGTGAATTGTTCAATATTTAATAAATCGACTTTATCTTTCTCGGGATCTATGGGATTCATGTCTGCACCCTTATTTGGCTAGTCAACCAATTCAAATCCTCTCGATCTAGAAACCATTCCTGGACTATTCTGGCCGTATGGATGGGGCAGCCGTCATGAATGAAAATGACAGGACTAGGTGGAAAGGGATAATTCCGCTTGGTGAAGTGAAGGGAGTAAGAAATCCTGAAGAATTTTAACGTATTTTCCACTGGGGAAACCCTTCAGTCTTGGTGATATCACATATACCATGTAAGGAAATCCAGGCCCACACATTTACGGTTACAAGCCACTCCTGGCAACTTCGAAATGTTTTCCTCGGTGGTATCTGAAGGAAAACAATCTGAATTTTTTTACAATTTACGCGTTGCTTTCCGTAACTGGGAAAATAATGATATATCGTTTGGGGAAATGTGATGCTAAGTAACAACTCCTGCATTAAGATAATGTTTATTCATCTATGATGATTAATACTTATTACAAGTTTGCCTCCTCCAACCTCTTATACACTAAAACAGCTCGAAAGCAGATTAATGGAATTCACGTTAAGAGAGGAACACCACCACCTTTAGTGTTTCAAACAGACAATTAAAAATTTATCATTATGAAGACATACAGAATTTTAAACGTTATCAATGACAGTAATGACCTGAGATGTTGCAATGCCAGTAACAGCCAATCAATCACTCAGTCCCAGTAATCGTGTGATTTTAATATATCACTTTGTTCAGTGATAACGATATCACTGCTACAGCACCCCTATTACACGCTAACAAGTTTGTCGCCCAATCATGGCTAGACTGAGGTGTTGTATAAATTTTGATAGGTTATCTGTCCTCTGCTAGTAGTATTCGTTATAGTCTCCAAATGAACAGCAACATATGGTTCTCCTGGCGCAGATCGTCGCTCTACGAGAAAGTGGGCTTCCAATACGTGCTGTTGCACAGCGTCTTGACGTCTCCCCTACAACAGTAAATAAATGGAAAAGGAGGCATGCTTAGACTGGGAAATTGACCGACTTTGGATAGCATTTATTTATTTCATTTATTTATTAATTTTTTAAACAATAAACCTTACAAACCCGTAAAATCATGAAACCTAAATTATAGTTGCCTTAGTCCTGTTGAACTCTAATAGTGATTCTTTCTCTTTACTTCCCAGAATACCAAATAGCGTTCCCATAAGTAAACAGGCTATAATTAATCTTGATATCTAGGTATCTGCATGTTAATTACGTATTTCAGTTCGTAAGACCTCCACCACGAAAGACACCCGTTAGGATAACGACGACATTCGACGAGCAGCATAAGAAGATGCTTTTACCAATACTATTGCTATTCGTGAACGTCTGGCATTAAATGTTTCGGCTATGACGGCGCGAAGACGTCTGGATGAGGCAGGAATACCTCATAGAATTCCTGCCAAGAAGGAATTTCTCGCCGAACGGCATCGTGCTGATAGGCTTGCCTTTGTTCAACAGTTTGTGGGGGAGGATATGGAATTTTGGTCTCTAGTTGTATGCAGTGACGAAAGGTCTTTTACTAGCAGAAGTCACGGCAGAATCCATAACCGAAGACCGAGTAATATAAGGTGAGTTTCTATAATCATTATAACAGTCAGACTAATAATTATAAGCAAGGGTAATATTATAATCAAAAGATAATATTTTGTCAATAACCATGTATTTTCCGCTAATTGAATTATATTGCCACGAGAAGTGTGAAAATAAAAATCTTCATTGAAAACCCCCATTAGTTCTACTATGGCCAGCTTTCAGGCATTAATCAAATGCATTATTAAAGTTATGAATAATCACGTGGGCAAATTTATAATATAGAGTACAGCCTGTTTACTGAATTAAAGAATATCATAATCATAACGGACTGTTGCAGATTAAAGTTAATGATATTAGTAAGTATTAATCCTTGCAGATTAATAACATTCTTAAACTTATTCCAAGGGTTGTTACTTAGCATTTTATTTCCCAAAAACGATATAGCATTATTTTCCCTATTACGAAAAGCAAAGCGTAAATTGTTAAAAATTAGATTTTTTCCCTTCAGATACTACAGAGGAAATTACGAGGTGACCAGGAATGGGCACGTCACAGTAAACGTTTGGGGCTGGATCTTCTTACTTATATGGATGATATCACCAGGATTGAGTGGAGGTTCACTGGTGAAAAATACATTGAAATTCTTCGGGATTTCTAACTTCTTTCACATCAACAGCGGAATTATTCCTCCCCACTGCTCCTGTCATTTTCATTCACGACCGCTGCCCCATTCATACGGCCAGAATAGTCCAGGAATGGTTTCAAGGTCGAGAGGATCTGCAGTTGCTTGACTGGCCAAGTAAGGATACAGACATGAACCTCACTGAGAATATTTAGGCTAATTTGGTAAAATGTTGGGAGCCTGAGAGGGAGATGAGACCAGATCAACTTATGAACCTCTGGGAACACAATGGAAACTCTTCCACAACCGACCACAGATCGTCAGAAACCATGAATCTTCTATGCCTAACAGATTGTAAGAGGTGATCTAGAAGGAAGGTGGCTGGACTTCTCATTAATATTAAAAATAAATGTAAAAATTGAGTGTGTATATTTGGATTACCCCATGGCTTCCGCTGAAAACTTCCATGTCGTATTGATGTAAAAAAAACAAAAAAAAATCGTAAACAGACCTATGCATATCGTTTAGCTCCAGGTATTGATTATTATAATTTATTTATTAGAAAGGTGAATTTGATATCTTAAAGGAGTTCAAAATCTAAAGGGAATTTCGCTATCCTGATTGTTTCTCAAAAAATTATCTAAAAAGAGAATCCTAGGACAATATCATCAAACTACATTTCTCCAAATAGCTCTTTCCACAATGGACAGGTAAACGACTGAAGGGGCTGTTTAACAATAGAGACGTCTTTCTCTTATCCTCACACGAATGATAAGAGCGAAAGGAATTTCTGTCCGTATGGCATTAAACATGTATCACAATTAATATATTAGAAAATATAAGCAAGTAGATGTGTTTATCCATATCATGTAATAACTTATTGTAATGAAGGGCGTGTAGGGAATAACCTCTACAGTATATTCAAGAGGGAATACAAACCCAACCATGAATACATGAAACCTCTGAACATCAACAATTGTTTATCATTGGCAAACGAATTAAGTTTACCATATGGGAATGGTTAAAAGTTTGCACCAAGTTTGGGAGTCCTTCTTCAATTTCCATTACACGTTGTGGAATTTTCTCTGTCCCTAGTAGTTTCATTTTGATTCCTCAGTCTCTCTCTCTCTCTCTATCTCTATCTCTCTCTCTCTCTCGCTCTTCGGTCTCTCTCTCTCATCTCTCTCTCTCTCTCTCCCTTTTCATTCTATATGTATTTACAAGAGAGTGAGTTTAACCCAATCCTTCTTCTTGTAAATGTTGTTGTATTCAGAAAATCTACAGTATTATAATAATATTAGAATAAACACTAAAAACACGCAGGCATTAAAGATAAACAAGAAAATATTTCAAGTGGAGCTTTTCGTTAGCCATACGCTCTATCCACGAGCATATCTACTTCGTCCACTCATCGGGGTCGCAACAGGCCCACCTTACCCCTAGCCCCCCACCCATTTCAGTTGTAGCAAAGCCAGGCTGAGGACATCGGTACAGCAAAAGCAAGAAGCTTGTCAGTTTGAATTACATTTTAGAATTCCAAAACCTGTAAGACGGCTAAACAACAAGAACTCAATCCCCGACACCACTCCCCCCGGCCCCCGAAAAAATATATATGCATATATTAGTTTAGTCAAGATTAGAGGGTGTTAATGACATATCAAAACTGCATACTTAGCGCAGTGGCATTTCTAGATGACATGTCACTTTAAAGTAGCTAATATGAGAGAGAGAGAGAGAGAGAGAGAGAGAGATAGAGAGAGAGAGAGAGAGAGGAGCTAAGGCGTCGGACACTTTCAACTCGTTCACTTAGTGTTTGGGTATGTTCAATGCTTCCTATTATATTATTGGTAGGAAACGCACTGCAACCGATACTATAAACTTGGCTTTCATGATAAGGTTAAAATATCCTGCTATGATACTCGTGATTCCCTCCAATACCAATGTAACTCTAAAATTTTGATCAATTTTAAGTATTGCGTAATGAATATGACCGATACATAATAACATTAGATAACGCCTTAGACGAAAGTTAAATGGAATCTTAATAAACAAACTTATATTAAAAGTGAGACAGTAATCTTAGTTACAGCGATATAACCTGCTCAGATTACTTTTTTTTTTTTACTCCTGTGTGTGTGTGTGGGTTTCTCCAACCATACCTAATGACTCCTCCCACTGAAAGAATTCCAGAGCTCATTGGTGGAACTCTTTGCTAAGAGAGGAAGAGTCCTCCCCACCCCCATCCCCCTCAGTAAACACTGTTACCATATAATTTTTCGAAGTCCCTCAAGAAGGTGTACCAGGGAAACCTGTGTCCAACTGTACATGTACATATACATATCTATATATATGTATATATAAAGTATATATATATATATATATCTATATATATATATATATATATATATATATATATATAATATATATATATATATATATATATATATATATATGCGTATATTTATGTATACTGCATATATATTAATATATGTATATATTCCGAGTCAAGAGATTATGTTGAAATTCCATAAACTTAATTAGAAATATCCCTCAGCTCCTTTTGCCTGAATTCCCAGCAATAAAGCAAGTTTCCCAATACCGGTAAGACTACTGTTGTGAGCTGCATTCTCTATGAATAAAAGAAAAAAAAAACCTGTTTTTCTGGTGGGGGTTGGTGGCGGGGGGACCTCGCACCCTGCTCCAAAAATATTCGTTGAGACAAAATACTTATTACATTATACTTCAATACAATCTTCACTTAACATAGACAATCAAGAGCTTTATTCATTTAAGTTATTAGAAGGAAATATCTCCTTATTTCAACACTTCATTGAATAATTATTTTGCTAACATTAATTTTAGCCAAGAGCTAAAATGAAGCCTTGTTGATGGTAACAAGAGGACTCAAGGAAATGACCCCATAAGACATTAGGGAGTAAGGAATTTGAGGTTTGCTTTCATTCTAAAAAGACACCTCCATTAGCGTTGATGCGTCAGATACTGAATAATGACTCTGCTCTGTCATTGCAAACAAGTTGCCACAACAGGGGAGGGGATTTTCATCCAATGAAGATATTGATTTTCGAGACAATTCTTCATTGCCCTTCATAAGGAGAGTAATTTTAGAACATTAGAAAAGGCAGTACTGTAAAGGATATTATATTTATGGAAATGAAAAATCTATTACTCCTTCCCACGCATGGGTGTATGCCAAGTGTGTGAAAGATATTCTCTTTACCTTTGTCCCTTACAACAGATGGGCGAAATTCCCTCGTGTCGGAAGAAATAAAACTTTACAATCATTGACTCTGTCCATCTAATCTTTATAGAAAAGTACACCTGTCTTCAGCGGACACGCGAGCCCCATGCAAGATATGTAATAGCAGTTAAACAAAGTGTGTAAGTTTTGTCCTTCCTTTGCTATAGAAAGCATTTAAAACATTTTAAATTATTTAAAATATTACTTGCATCCAAATGAGTTGAACAAAAGAGAATTCAATGAATGCCAACTAATATTCTAGTATCCAGAAAGTTATGAACATGTGCCTATGATTATAAATACAATTCTATATTTTCAGTTACATGTATATTAATCATCTATACTTAAAAGGGATATCCTCTTTCCAAAACAATTTCGTGTAGCTTTACATTTTTTGCTATTCACTAGATCTCCTAGAAATATCATGATCGTTATACAGCACTTCTTACTTACAACAAAATAAAACAACAAAAGACATCGTTAAAATATACTCGCCTGTTACTCACAGAAAAGAATCTTCACTTCAGGAATGAGAAATTTGTGGATAAATATGGTATTCAACTAAAATACCTATGAACTTACGAGAATAGTAAAATCAGTTCTCCTTTTATTTATTCTGAGACAGGGTTTAAGTAAGGGTTGTCAACTTGTCGAGAATCATAAATCAAATTATGCTATATATATATATATATTATATATATATATATATATATATATATTATATATATATATATATATTATATATGTCTGTTTCTTTGTGTCAGTGATTTTCATCAGACATCTTTGGTATGCATTCTCATTTTTTATTTAGGTCAAAGTGCTATAAAAGAAATGTACATATCCATCCAAAATGTGTGCAGTTAAATTTATATCTTTTTAGATGACATTATAAGAAAGATTTTCAAAGATTATTATTATATATAATTGTCTGGAAAAGACTTTAAACAACAATGAACGTTTAGCCTAAATTAACTACTGATTAGGTCATAGACATCTCCTTATAGAAGCTATATCCTCAATTCCCTTTTAATATTTCTCTTGTTTTCCAAATTTTACAAAAACATTCCTTTCTCTTCGATAAAATATGAAATATTTTTCAGTCAATGAATCCTCCTGCCTCTCAAATCAACTTTATGTTTATCGTCTTATTCCTACAAAACTCTTCCCCTATTGTCCATTTTGTCATTTGCATTGTCTGATCAATCACTACCAGACACAATTTTAAGCAAATGAATCAATACTATGACTGAGCATTTCTTATATTAGAATAGCCTCTTTCACCTTTTCTTCTTTATAAACGATCACCTTTTACCAGTTTCCGCCGAATAACGCAATTAATGACCTTATTATCAAAATTAAAACGCAGTATATTTCCCAGTCGCGTCAATTATTCCATCGACAATGTTTTCTTGTTATTTATTAACAGCCTCCTTTTACTTGGATTGACCTTAAATGCTTCAACAAGTTTTACAGATATTTAATCAAAATAAGTTATCTCTTCCTGATCAAATTCTGTATTTCATGTATTGTTTGGTACAAAAATGGGATGTGATATAACCCAATAGTCCCCTTGGTGCCTCTCAGTCTACATTTTCTTTCATTTAGACACATTACTCATTATTAAATTATTTTTTCTTTTTTCAAACATTCCAGTTCATTTTCCCTGCTTCCTTGTCTTTCCTACAACGTTATTCTTGCCTACATACATACTTTTCAATTAGCGTTCATTTTTCCAAATAAATGCACTTTCATGTATATTATTTCATTTACAAAATTTGCACAAGGCATCGTTATCTCCTTTGCCAATTTTTGGAATCATACAAGGGAGGTATGGAATAGGAAACCCAATCCAAGCTCCGATGCCCCTAGACATCCGTTGAGTCACAAACTATCAGTATCAGTCGTCTAAAAGAACACATTCTCACAGGGGAGGCAGAGGAGGAGGGAGCTGCGATGGACGTTGCTAAATCTTGCTGGGACTTTTCGCGATGGGATTTACCCATTCTTCTCTCGATTACGCTGAGGAAATTTCCTGAGATATAGATTTACCGAGGAGAATAATTATCATATCTATAATTATCGTGCCAATAAGATAGACGAAGGATATGGTTAATAATTGTTTTAGAGGACAATTGTCGATATAAGATGCAAATGTCTTCAAGATTTCCTGCTTACATTGACTGGCGATCAAGTTTCAAAATAGATCGCTGGCAACTCTCTGCTCTGGAACAAGCGTCCTATAAAAAGAAGGTCGCTTGGCACACTGACATACTTCTACAATCAGCTAAGGAAGAAGCACAACTCCTGAATCACCATGAAAACTGTAAGTATAAAATAAGGAATTTTATCATTTAAAGACATTGATTCTGAGATACTAGGTGGATAAATACATAACATTTGATATATATATATATATATATATATTATATATATATATATATATATAATATATATATATGAAAGCAATAAATATAAAGATAATAATTTACCTGTAAATATACAATTAAACATCCATCAGATATTCCATATAACTGTAGTAATTAAAAACTATTTTCCTTTTTACTTATAGATTATATAAATTGTAATTTCTATTGGTAACTGTGCTTGATATTTACGTTGTTTAGTACTTTTACTCTATATAATCCTTATTCATTCTCATTTAAAATTAAAGTACAATGAAGTAACCATAGCATTTAACTGGAATTTAGTGAATTAATTTCCTTGATCCCCTTTGCAGATCAGCATTGCCCTGTTGGCGTTGGTGGCCCTTTTTGCCCTGATGGAGGTCACTGGAGCCCTGCCAGCACCCGAACCTAGCCGACGCCACTTCTTTGGAGTGAGTCCCTATGGCTTCGGCGGTTACGGCTACAGACCCCACGGATTCGGATTTGGCTACGGCGGATACGGCGGTGGTTTTGGAGGCTTTGGAGGTGGATTTGGTGGATATGGTGGTGGTTTCTTCGGTTGATAAACATCTTATCTTCCATGAAGATGCTGGAAGTTACAACGTCAATACCTCCATAAATTGTTTAATGTTCGAAAATATTATGACTGACCGATTTATGTAAATGAAAATGTTAGAGTTTATTTTTCTATAAATTATAATAAATATTCTTCTTCTTGAAAAAAAGATCTTTGATATCTTATTCCTCTTCTTGTGATATACACTGAAATAGAACTCAGTTTCAAATGTCATGTTATTTGTTTTAGATTATCGAACATTTCTTGGCAATATATTCCAAAACATTGGGTAATTAAGGGATTAAATTAAACAAATTTTTAAAAGCAAAATTGTTTAAGATTCCATGAACTCCAAAACTAAAATTACTAAGAAGTAAATAGGTTTACAACATAAAATAAGATGACTCTCACAACTTTTTATGAGGTAGCTTTGGTGAGAGATAAAGAATGTCTTCTCACTTAATGTCATGTTTCAGATTATATCTAGCATATTTTGCTGTCAAAATACGTTGCAGGGTCGAGGTTCAACTACAAATCGCCGGAAATAACTGAAACCTTAAACAATTTACAGCAATATAAGGTAAAACATTTAAGGCAATAATAATAAAAACTAACAAATAAATAAATTTTAAATTTACTTAATGAGAAAAAAACAAAAACCCCTTAGGACGGATATATGAAAATTCTTCAGTCATCAAGAGGATATTTGATAAAGCAAGTTCACAGTGCAAGGTAAAAACGTCCTAAACTATCACACGCCACGTGATGCAGAACAGTAAAGATAGTTCCAATTGAAAATTCAAACTAGAGAACAGGAAACTATCACACGCCACGTGATGCAGAACAGTAAAGATAGATTCCAATTGAAAATTCAAACTAGAGAACAGGAAACAGACCTTTTCATGATGTTACTCCCGGAAACTTTATTTCCAAATTACAGGCGATTAAAAGATCTCTCCAGAGAACAGAAAAAGGTTAAAGTAATGGAACACACGTTCGAGTGTACTCATCGGCAACAATATTCCAACACAAATAGTTGAATAAAAGAGAATTTGATGCCTGTCAAATATATTCTAGTATCCAGAGATTGTGTACATGTCCTTATGATTATAAATATAATTCTATAGTTTTTTATTTAGAAATACATTCATAAGCGTCTATCAATTCTTATATAAATATTGTCTTTCCAAAACAGTACTTTTTAGCTTTGTGTTTCTGATATTTAAGAAGACTCACAGAAAAACACGATCGTAACAAAGCAGTTCTTCCTTATAACAAAATAAAACGACAACAGAACAAATTCATTCCTGTTACTCGAAGAAATAGAATCTTCACTTTACGAAGAAGGAAATTGTGGGTGAAAACGGTATTAAGCTGGAATAACTTTGAACTTACCGACATAGTAAGTCAGTTCACCTTTGATTTGTCATGGGATGAGGTTTCATGTAATAGTTATCGAGAACTATAAAGCAAATGAAACAGAGAGTTTCAAGGTGTCTCTTGGCCTAAGGAAACAGTTGAACCTTATACCCCAAAGACCGTTTTTCATTCTGCCATTTAAAACAGAAATTTCATATTTGTCTAGTGCCTCAGCGAACATAGTAGACTTACAAAAGATTCCTCAGTTATCATCCTATGGAAAGGATTTTAATCAATAAAAGAATATTATATTTAAGAATCATTATTTTTCCATTACTCTGTCTCCAACAGACCCAAATGTTTTATTGGAATAACCGGCTGATTACAAGTTTTGAGGTGAAAATAGCTACTGAATTAAAAGCTGTTTATTTCCAATGACTATTGTTTTATAGCTCATTTGTTTGTGTTGATCAATTTCATCAGTTATTTCCGGTATGCATTCTCGTTTTATCTTCAGGCCAAGGTGTTAAAGTAAATTGACGTACTAAGAGAAACTTACACTAAGAGAATAAGAGAACTTATACATACTGAGACGAAATATGTATAAATTCTTTCATTTCTTCACAGTCTCTCATTTACGCTTAGGTCATAGAAAGCTCCTTATAGAAGCTATGTCCTTAGTCCCTATATCTATTTCTCTACTTTTCTAAATATCAAAGAATTTCTTTCATCCGAACATGTTTCAAAGATGTTACAGTCTTAGACTTGCCTTAATACTGAGCTAATCCTTCTCTCACTATTGCAGTCTTAGATCAGTGTAATGTTTATCGTCTTATTCCTGTATAAATCTTCCATTATCAACCCCTCTTTTCATTTTGTCAGCATTGCTTGATCAATCACTTCCAAATGCATTTAAGAAATGAATCAATATTATAAGCGATCATTTGTAAGAATAGCCTCTATCACCTTTTACTCTTCAAACGATACTTTTACCACTTTCTACCGAATAACGCAATGTATGCATTATTATCAAATAAAAGCAGTTATTGTGTTCCTACTTGCATCTATTAATCCAATTTACAACATTTTCTTCTTATTGCCAAATTCCCTTTAATTTTCCATAATCGCATTAACAACTTTTCATGATGTTCAAATAAAAATAAGTAACCTCTGCATCATCAAGTTCTGCTTTTCTATTATTATTGGCATTCGGTTAAATTATTTTTTGAACATTTCAGTTCCTTTTCTCTTTTTCTCTGTCTTTCCTACAACACTACTCTTTTTCTGCCTACATTCTTCTAAATTAGGTTTCAATTTACCAAAATATTGCACTTTTATATATATATATATATATATATAATATATATATATATATAATATATATATATATATATATATATACATACAGTGCTTCGTGGTTTTATGATCTAGACACAACTATTTTTTATTTTAGTTAAGTTAAACCTGTCCAATGCAAAATCCTAAAAGTAGTTATTTTCTATTTTACCCCTTTTTTTTTTTTAACATAACATGTAGGTATGTTCCTGGAAACCCCATCGAAGTTCCGATGCCCCAGACTTCATTTGAGTCAGATCCTAACAGTATCAGTCGTGTAAAAAGAAGATTCTGTCATTGGAGGTAGAGGGGGAGGGAGCTACGATGGACGTTGCATCGTCCTGCAGGGACTTTTTGCGATGGGTTTTTACCAGCGATTACGCTAAGAAAATTTCCTAAGCTACAGTTTTACCGAAAAGATAATTATTGTATATTTAATTATTATGCCAATAAGACAGAAAAATTATAAGTTTAACAGTTATATTAGATTATAATTGTCAATAATAGATAGAAATTTTTGAAGGCTTTCTACGTAGATCGCTGGACAATCCAGCTTCAAAATAGATTGCTGGCAACTCTCCACTCTGGAACGAGCGTCCTATAAAAGGAAGGTCGCAAGGCGCACTGACATCCACTTCCAGATTCAGCAAAGGAAGAAGCACAACTCCTATTCACCATGAAAACTGTAAGGATAAAATAATGAATTTTGTCATTTAAAGACATAAATTCTAAGATACTAGGTGGTTAAATTAATAATAGTTTGATATTATATGAAATTGGGATAAATATGCAAATAATAAGTTACATATAAATATACAAATAAAAATCCATCAGACATTCCGTATAACTGTAGTAAATTAAAACTGTTTGTCTTTTTACTTATAGATCTTATAAACTGTAAATTCTGTTTTTAACTATTCATGATATGTAGGTTGGTTAGTACTTTTACTCTATATAATCCTTAATCATTCTCATTTAATAGTAACAGTACAATGAACAAACTAAAGCATCTAACTGAAATTCAGCAAATTAATTTCCTTGATTCCCTTTGCAGATCAGCGTTGCCCTGTTGGCGTTGGTGGCCCTTTTTGCCCTGATGGAGGTCACTGGAGCCCTGCCAGCACCCGAACCTAGCCGACGCCACTTCTTTGGAGGTAGTCCCTATGGCTTCGGCGGTTACGGCTATAGACCCCACGGATTTGGTTTTGGCTACGGCGGATACGGCGGTGGTTTTGGAGGCTTTGGAGGTGGATTTGGTGGATATGGTGGTGGTTTCTTCGGTTGATAAACATCTTATCTTTCATGAAGATATTGGAAGTTAGAACGTCAATGACCTCCATAAATTGTTAAATGTTCGAAAATATTAAGAATGACCGATTGACGCTAATGAAAATATGTACTTATTTTTATATAAATTGTAATAAATTTTATTTTTCTTAAGAAAAAGTTTGATATTTTATTCCTCTTCCTGTGATGCAAACTGAACTAAAATCAGTCTGAATTGCCTTGTCATGTGTATTACATTATTTAATACACAGGATCATAAGAGCATTTATCAGTAGCCATAACGCACTGACATACAAGTTGCGTCTTTGCAGTAACATAATGAAAAGAAAGATAATTTATTATTCCTATCACCGTGCAAAGTACTTGACAAAGAAACGAACCAATCAAGATCCCTGTTCTGTTAAATGAAAGTCACCGACAAGAGAGAGAGAGAGAGAGAGAGAGAGAGAGAGAGAGAGCCATTTAACGACATTAATGCACTACAATTTTATAATTTTATCTTGCTATCGAAAAATGAGAGAGAGAAAGAGAGAGGTGATAATTTGTGATTTGAGAGCTAAGTAATCTGATAATCCCATCACCGTCTTCGTTACTTGACTTACATTGAGAGAGAGAGAGAGAGAGAGAGAGAGAGAGAGAGAGAGAGAGAGAGAGAATCATTAAAGAGGGTAAACAATAATGAATACGAACTTCTTTACGTTCATTGATCGCCCCTTCACTTACTTTAAGAGAGAGAGAGAGAGAGAGAGAGAGAGAGAATATCATTAAAAGAGGGGAAACAACAATGAATAAGAATTTCTCTGCGTTCAGTGATCGTCCCTTGAATTACATTACGAGAGAGAGAGAGAGAGAGAGAGAGAGAGAGAGAGAGAGAGAGAGAGAGAGAGAGAGAGAGAGAGACTATTCGTGTAATCGCCCTTATTTTAATATTGCTGAACAAATAGTACGTATAAATTTTCACTTCTGCACCCGTATTTTATCACCCATCGTAGATGGGTAAGTTTGCTAGTTATATTTAACAGTAGTATCTTTATTTCATACCATGGTGATTATGATCCCTATTGGCTAATCCTACAATCAAGGAACGATATAATGATATATGAAGCATGGTATTGTTTTACTCGACTCGAAACAGAGTCTGAATCCGAACGGAGGTGAGGTCGTCAGCAGGATTTTTAAATGCGTCAGACTTCATAACCACTCACCATGAATCGAAGGGACACAAATCTGGCGCTGTGAGGACGAATTGTCACTTTACGCGACAATGGCTTCTCGATACGAGCCATTGCATGTGATGTTGGTGTGTCCCCAACCACGGTACAGTTGTGGATAAGAAGGTGGGAGGAGAGTGGGAACTTGAACGACTTGCGTAAGTTGTTTATGCTGAATGATTGGTGGATATGCTACATTGTTCATGGTTATTTAATCTTACTTATTTAATGTGAAAGTTTCTTTCTTAAATGTATTTTGTCTCGCTATTATAATTTTGGTCAGACTACAGATATCCACAGCCATTCCAACACCACAGTAATATTTCAGGTGCACCTCCATAATTCCACACTGGTGGGTGGTTGGCCCTTGCCGACCTCAACCATGAACAAAGTTAGATAGTCGATTTAGTTGTCTTGGTAAAATTAAGCCTATAAGAGCATTTTATTTGTGCCCACCCCGTCACAGTCATTGTGTGTCTTTTGATAGCTATAGTTTATTTATTAAATGTCATTTCAGTGATGGCTCAGGAATGATTTACAGTTTTAATAACCACCAACCAAATTGAGAATATTATGGATCTATGTAATCTCGTTCTACTTGATATGCTTTTGAAACCAAATATATACAGCCATGTTTACTAAATTATGATCAATCCATCGAGTACAAAATTCGAAGAATCTAGAATTGATTGCAATGTTATATAAATTATAAGTTAAGTTTAAGATAATATGTTCTCTTAGCTAGGCCAGGGGGTCCACGGAAAACCACCCCAGCTGAGGATGATACCATTATCAGGGCGGCTCGAGAGCAACCCTTAACCACCGCCGAGGCCATTCATGAAGACCTTGGACTAGAAGTGTCATCGATGACAGTACGACGCAGACTCCACGCTTCTGGGATTCATCACAGAACTCCAGCAACGAAGGAGCTCTTGACGGAGTGACATAAGGCGGGAAGGCTTGATTTTGCCCAACGTCATGCTGATAAGGGTTTGGACTTTTGGGGCAGGGTCATCTTTACTGACGAGAAGTGCTTCTCGTTCACATCGCATGGGAAGCTGCATTGATGGTGAACAAATAGAACTCGGTATGATAAGGAAAATCATTACTTGCATCAATTATCAATTGCATTCTTCTTTATATTAATAATTAATCTTCAGCTTTTGTTCCACGGAAGTGGACTGTCAAAATATACAAAGGGAGTTAACATAAATAAGAGTGCTATTTCTGAGATAAATATTAGGTATGGGACAGTGGCATCATTTGCACTTTTTCCTCAAATATAATATATTAAATAAATAATTACACAATAGAATTCTTTCAGCGTTGTTCATTCACTGAGAATCTAAATTCTCCAAAGGTATATATATATATATATATATATATATATATATATATATATATATGATTTATATTATACACCCCCATTTTTTTCTCTCATTCAGATATGAACCCCGTAACATCGTCGAGGTGGTTCGATTCCGGCCATGTCACCTGCAACGAATGGGGCTGGGTGGGTGTGTGCATGGTATGGGTGATGTGTTCCGTATCGAGGGACGATTTACAGCAGCTAAGTATGTTGAGCTGCTGCAAACCTTCTTGCCTTCGTTACGAGAAATGAATTTTCCCTTCCACCAGGGCCCATCCTGTTCACACTGCTCACATTGTTCAAGAGTGGTTTGCCAGACAGGATAACCTGCTTCTTCTTGAATGGCCGAGCAAAGGAGCAGATATGAATGTGATTGAACACGTGTGGGCCCAGATGGTGAACACATGGAAAATGGAACATGAGAGAACAACACAGCAACTCATGGCTCACATCACCTCTCAGTGGAAAATTTGTAGACGGAGACCGCAGCAAATTTTCAACCTTGTTCATTCGATGCCCGGCAGATTGAGGGAAGTGACAGAGAGAGGGTGGATGGTCAAGGTATTAGATTGTCTAATATAAATGTTATATTTTTTGTAATAGGACATAAAATGTTCTCATTTTGTTCTCACTAGTTATTTGATTATATGTTTTAATAAACATAATGAACAACAAGTTTTATTATAACCATGATATTCTTGATATAATATTCGAAGTATCTGTAAAAAAAAAAAAATGGCATAAAGCCTCCATACAATATTGAGAGTATTGCAGTAAACTTTCCTACTTACTCAGGCCCCACATGTTTTTGATATCTTCCTAATTACCGTTTCTTGTTAACAGCATTGAATTATAGAACTGAATGACTCGCTGAGCACTGTTTTCATACAGTGAGGTCGGTAAAAGTATTGGCAAATTGCCTTACGTGTATACTTTGTTCTCTGTGGTGTGGCCGATACAGATATGATACTTCGCCACTTATTTTCGCTTATTAGCTTCTTGGAGTCTATTGAAATAGTTTCCATTATTTGAAATGTAATGCTTTATATCCTACTGATATTTTCAATGTATCTTTGGTAAAACCTAAGTTATATGAACAAGAGTAAAAATGTGGCATATTTTTTGGCCGTCGGTGTCGTTTCTGAGTATAGGGGTCATATGCTCTGTGGGACATTTTAAAAGGTAACTGTCAATTCAGTAGATGATACTCTCTTTATGTCAGCCACTATAAGGAAAGCCCAAATGACTTCACCTATCACCTGAGGTCAATGAAATATATAGTCTATAATATATCAGTGCATACATAATTCTAGAAAAAACAACAGTTAACCCTTAAAAAGGTCAACGGCGTCATATGACGTGTTGCAGAAAGTCGTCCCACACATGTTGTTTACGTCATGTGAACGTTCTTAAGTTTGTTAATTTTGTGCGCCTTCATAGCTTATTGTATCGATATTGGTTCTGTACTACTTAGTGCCTTATTAGAGGTCTTGCTGGCCGTTTGCACTGCTCGTCTTCCATTTGTATGAACTGCGCGGGGGAAGGGAGGTAAGGGCTTAGGAGCTTGTCAGAAACGTCAAACCAGCTAATCTTGTGTGGCAAAGGATTGGTGGCGATAATTTTTTGCCGCACACCTTCGATTTTGATGATAGTATATCAGGAATAAAGATTTTTTATTCTATTTTTAATGATTCTATAATGAAACTGACTGTAGAGAGATCCAATCGTTAATTTCAAGTTATGAAATGGGGTAATATATCAAGCGAACACTCAAGGGAACAAGAGTTCATGACATTACAGTATCAGAGATGAGAAATTTCTTTGCTATGGTTATGCTTATGGGTATTGTCAGGAAGGGCAATCTTCGATATTATTGGGTCACTGATCCTCTCCTGAATACACTAATGACATACAGAAACTGCATACTGAGCGCAGGGGTTTTTCTTATCACTAAGTTAGCTAGTATAGCTGAGAGAGATATATTTATAAGTTAGCTAGTATAAGAGAGAGAGAGAGAGAGAGAGAGAGAGAGAGAGAGAGAGAGAAGAAACGCACTGCAACCAATGCTTCAAACTTAGCTTACGTGATAAGGTTAAAATATCCTGTTATGATGTTCGTGATTTTCGGCAATACCAATATAACTTTAAAATGTTGATCCATTTTAAGTATTGTGTAATGAATATGACCGATATATAATAATAGACACGGTTGTTAGATAACGTCTTGGCCGAAAGTTAAATGGAACCTTAATAAACAACCTTATATTACAAGTGAGACGACAATCTTCATTACAACGATATAAACTGCTCAGATTTTTTTTTACTCCGTGTGTGTGTGTCTTTCTCCAACCATTCCTAATAACTCCGCCCACCAAACGAACTCCAGAACTTATTGGTGGAACTCTTGTTAGCAGAGAAAGGGTTCTCCCCCCCATCTCTCTCAGTAAACACTGTTACCATGTAATTTTTCTAAGTCTCGCAAGACGGTGTACCAGGGAAACCTGTGTTCAACTGTACATACACACACACACACACACACACACACACACACACACACACACACATATATA
>NC_061091.1:33215852-33240011 GCF_015104395.2 Macrobrachium nipponense
GAAAATAGTTCATTTAATCACTGATGCCATAACTTCTGGTGCCTTTATGGATGATGAGGCGGTCATCAACCGAAGGAACCACCACCATATCCACCAAATTCACCACCAAGGCCTCCAAAAACTACCGCCATATCCGCCGTAGCCGAAGCCTTATCCGAAGGGTCTATAGCCGCAATCGCCGAAGCCACAGGGACTACCTCCGAAGAAGAACGTCGGTTAGGTTCGGGTGCTGGCAGGGCTCCAGTGACCTCCATCAGGGCAAAAAGGGCCACCAACGTCAACAGGGCAATGCCGATCTGCAAAGGGAACCAAGGAATCAGCTTAAAAAGACTTCAGTTGATATTCAAGTTGGTTCATTCTTTGAAGAATAAATCGTGCTTAGAATGAGCAAGAATCGGGATTATTTGGACAGTATTTCAAAGGTAAAGACATTGCCTCAATTACATGTCACTGGCGGAGCAAAGTGGCCCATCTTACTCAAATACTGGATTAGCAATATGCACTAATGTGTTCTTTGCATAGATTAATTAATAAAATACACGTGCAAAATTGATGCTTTGATGACTCTCGATCCACGGCTACAAAACCTGTTGTGTAACATCTTTGTCGACTAGATTCATATATTATTGGTAATACAGGTAATTATAGTCCAGTCAATCTAGAGCAAAAATAGCTGCAGCCAAGTACAAGTTGGTAGAGTAGCCATTTACGGTTTTGTGATCCATGGGCACATCTAAATAATATATGAAACGTTTACCATTATTCAAATAGTGGATCCAGATGATATAAGATGGAGGACAGAACGACAGAGAGAGAAAGAGAGAGAGAGAGAGAGAGAGAATACAGCTATTAATGGGATCATGAAATATAAGGATATTTCCGTCTGAATAATATTAATATGAAGAGTCAGTTCCAACAATATTTAAGTTTTTTTGTAATATAGAAAATATGATAAAGATTTAAAACAATACGGTGTGATAAGATTTCATAATTATTTTCCAATATATGTACGATAACATTTCTTAAAGTAGAGGGAATAAAAGCGCTCTCTCTCTCTCTCATATATTTAATTCATTATTGCATTTCTTTACCCGATTACCGTAATTTCCATCCTCCTCCCATTCGAACCATTCTAACTATGTACTGGTTTGAACTAGGCCACCTTTCAGGGCAAGAAGGGCATGATCTCTCCAAGCCAGGTTTGGCGGGGCGTTGCCGGCTGTACGATCTCTTCTTTAAAAAAAAAATTCCTTTGCCTGAATTCATTACTTTCTCCAGGCCTTTATCTAATGCTCTCACTTTTCTACCATCATTGCAGTTGGTTACCGCAGGTTAACCCAAGACTGGAAGACCTGTGCCAGTTGGTATAATTTTATTACTTTTGAGTTTCACGGTCAATTGCGCCAGAAATAATGCTAATTGGCAACTACCGGAGGGTCTTACATGCAGTCTACTGCTAAGAGTCAGCGAGAGAATGCACGTTTTTGTGCTCTCCCTCTTCATGACTGTATGGCGAGTAGCAGTGTATCCATTTGGCGCAGGACTTCCAAATATGTTAAATATTTGTAAAATAGATATTTAGGTAGGATGCCATGTTGAATCATGTAATAGTGTTGTGCTGGTGTATTAGGGAGATTTTTAGCCTAAATATGTCTTGTGCATACCTAACCATGACCCAAATGAATTTATATAAATAGTGTATATATTTCCTTCTTTTATGTTGAAGATAGTGGTAATGTCTGCAAAACGCAAGCTACACTACTATAGCCAGAAGGCCCTAGAGGACTATATAAACTCCTTTACGTTTGACAAATCGCCCTAGAAAGCAGCGATGGGAGTGAGGCTCCTCTCATAGTGAGTGAAGTGCGTGTGGTGGCTGATAGCGCAGGTCTCTCCCAGCAAGAAGTGGGTCATCCCACCACACCAAGTGGCACCCACCCATCTCCCAAACCTTCTACCTCTCGTGCCTCTGCCCTCACCCCAGATGGTGATAATGACTGATGTGGAGGTCTCACGTGTACCAGAGTAAGGTACCAAACGTTTGTACCATTCAACACCTCGACCCAAGAAATGTCGAATTATGGTCAGTGATGTGTCAGAGGATTCTGAATCTGATTATTTACCCATGGACTGGGATAAGGATGGACTGGGATGAGGATGGACTCTCTTCAATCTCCAATGGTACAGAGGAGGAGGCTACAACACCGTCCACACTCCAGCCCTACCAAGTTGATGCACTATCCACAGCCACATCAACTGAGAATACAGCAGCGCCAACATCCCCAACTTCCATGCCCACTCAGGATGCTTCAACTTCCACTTCCACACCCAGCCAGGATGCTGCAGCCCCCCACACTGCCATCCCTTCCACAAGTGATGCTGATGAGAATTTTTTTTTTTATCTAACAGCATCTCAGCGCCACACAATGGACAAAACTGTGTGCTCAAGGAAACCACTGTCAAGGAGTTATACTGCCACTACCCAACCAGGACTGTTAGCAACATCTATGAATGCTACCTCCGCCAGTGACTTGCTCCCCCTTTTAATTGATGCCGACATGCTGGCGGACATAGTTAGGTTCACGAACCAAAGAACTGATATTTTAGCAACTGCATTGAAAGCTGCACCACAAAGAGCATCAGTAGGACACACCTGCACAGAAGAGATACAGGCTTTGGTTGGTATACTCGTACAGTCTGGTGTTAAAAGGGACAACAAAATAACTCAAGAAATGTGGAGTCCACAGCATGGGTGCCAGTTATATCGTGCAGCAATGAACGAAAAAAGGTTTTGCTTTCTGGTGTGGTCTCTACAGTTCGATGACGAGACTACACATGAAAAAAGGAACAAGGAAGATAAGATGGCCGCATTCACGAACATTTGGGAAAAGTTCAATTACCGTAGACGAAAACAGCTGCTGGCCTTCAGGAGAAGATGCACTTTTAGGTATTACATGCAGAACAAGCCACCAAAATATGCACTGAAGATAGTTATGGCATTAGTTATGGCATGTGATGCCAAAAGCTTTTACATGATAAATGGTGTGGTTGACTTGGGCCAGAACAGAAAGCCGAGAGTACCTGCAGAAAAACCTGGGGAGCACTACACCTTGAGTCTTTGTGAACCGTTTCTAGGCAGTCATCACATCATCACTATCTACAGTTGGTTCACCTCTCTCTCCCTGGTGACGGCATTCTACAAAAGACTAACAACATTAGTGAGGACATCATGTAAAAAAGTGTGTCCCCTCAGCGATGCTAGACATGAGGATGAAATGGCCTGTGAACACGTGCATTTTGATTCACAGAAAATGCTACCATGGTGTCTTACAAACCCAAGAAAGACAAACTGGTCCTCCTTTTATCATCAAAACACAACAAACCACAACTTAGGGACAAAAAGAAACCGAAGATCATCCATATATACAACAAAACTAAGGGAGGAGTGGATGTCCTGGATGACATGTGCAGCCGCTACTCATGCAGCAGGAAGACACGATGGTGGCCACTTTGTTTATTTTACGGCATGGTCAACATTGCAGTAATCAATGCATTCATTTTGGCTGTCAAACTAAAGTGCAACGTGCATTCATGCACATCCTGGCTATGGAATTGATGAGGCCTTGGGCTGTGAGGAGGCTACAACAGACGGGCATGAAGTTATCAGCCAGAAATCTGATAAGGTTGTGCTTTGGCATCACGGAGGATGAGAGACTCCGGGAAATGAACCCTACGCCAGGCCTGCGAACCAAGAAGAGGTGCACCATCTGTCCATAGAAGGTAGCCAGCCAGACAAGGATTGTATGCACGTTGGTATGCACGTTTTCGGAAGGATGTTTGTCCTCACCAATCAGATGTTTTTTGCTACGACTGCCAGGAGTAAACTAACAGGTAACACGAGATTTATATCGAACACAAACATTATGACAGGTTTTTTTATGCTGCACACATTATTGACAGTATTTTACAGCACTTTTACAATACTCTCACGAACTATATACTCGTTTCTATTTGTTTCAGACAGTTTTCTGAGGATTGGCAGGTTGCGTGATAGAAAGTTGTCGTAGTCTTTGATCGTTTCAATTTTATTTTTTTTATTTAAATCCCAGTGACCTGGTCAATATTAATTTCATTTAGCAAAATCCAAAATACAACCTAAGCTATATAAAATCATATCAATAAACTGAATGACAGGCTCCCAGTTTTCGATCGAGCGGCAATTGCTACAAAAACATTTTCTTTTGTTATTTACAAAAGCTTTTAATCGCTTTTCACAAACTTTTCTTTCGTTAGTACAAATGCATTTTGTTTAGTTATTTACCTCAAATACTTTCTCGATTTACCAAGCAGAAGACAAGTCAAATTTAGATCAGCAATGAGCTCTTTGAAGAGTAAATTTTTAATCATTACTTGCACTTCTGTTACCACAAATAGTTTTGAAAAATATTTACTTTATAGTAACAATTTATCTTGCTAATATTCACCATAAGTAACACCATCTTAATTTAGTCAATGATTGGTCTATGGAGATTTACCGGAAACTTTTAATTTTAAGCTTAATAGGAAGCTGGTTAGGGATTTATATGTAAAAATAAGTCATGATACCCTTTCATGGATTAAATTCCATTCCTGCAAATTTTCTGCAAATTTGCTTGACAGATCATTGTTAAGTTAAACTAAACTTAAAAGTTTACAAATTTAAAATGCCTGATTACTATCATAACACATTCACAGGAAAATAAAGGTGGAGGGTTTAGTGAATCAAATTTATTACCTTGGAAAGGCTTAAATACAGTTTTTTGAAAGAATCTACGGTTAATCTTTCCTCTCGGCCAGTGCCCGACAGCTGTCAAAATATCTTGACAGCAAGCCGCCTTACGAAATTTCATAGCCGTCACTGCTGCAGTAGAGACGAAACTCCGCTTTAACTTGAGAAATTTCGGGCCTTCCAGCAAGTCGACAAACTGATTCAATCGCAAGGAGTCCATAGAAATTAGGTCACTAAAACGGGCTGTGGAAGTAAGCTTGACTGTTATCTTGACGCTCATATGACCATGTGCATCAGCTACTCGAGTTTTCAACTCCAGTGATTCCCTTTGCGTCAGAAACTAGCCTGGCTCTAATCGTAGTTTCTTTATTAGATTAGCTGGTTTCCCGGGGTCATGAACACTTCATGTTAAGCTCTCTTCACGGCATCAGTTTCTGTTCAATTGAAAGGTCTTGCATTGCTGTTTTAAGATGGTCTTCAGACCAGAG
Organism: Macrobrachium nipponense; assembly: GCF_015104395.2. Lineage (NCBI taxonomy): Eukaryota > Metazoa > Arthropoda > Malacostraca > Decapoda > Palaemonidae > Macrobrachium > Macrobrachium nipponense. The sequence continues at coordinate 33,221,109 of NC_061091.1, forward strand.
AAGGATTGGTTGTGTCAAAACATCCGATCAGATGTACAAAGGAGTGGTCCAGAACAGTTGTCAAACAGCAAGCCAGCCTGATAAATATATAGGTTGTAACTCATCGCATTTACAAGGATACTTTCATTTTTATCCCCCAACCCAAAGATAGTTATCTAAGAATGGAACAAAGTTATGGCGAATACACCCCCCAATTCATAAACACCATTGTAGAAGATACTTTACCAATCATTTTAGTTTCCTTCGACAACTATGGTCAAGATACGAGATTGTTAAAAGCTGTATCAAACAACTGCTGCTGAGATGATTTCACATTAAGTTTTGAAATGATAATTTGTGTGCATTTAGCCATAAAACCAAGTAACACAGCGCTTCCAGCCATTCACTGCTTTCAACAGTGAAAGGAATTAGACAGATTGTTAAGAGTTTGGACAGCTAGATGGAGGAAAGTGGGAACAGAAGTCGATTCAAGGATTAAAATGTGGGTGCAGGTAAAGGATTAAGCAGCTTTTATAAGAAACATTTGGTAATGTCTACATGGCATCTTTGAAGTCCCCTAACAGCACTACCACACATCGGAGTATCACAAGCTAAGAGTCTGTAATAAGATATATTTGAAACAAAATTCGAATTAAACATAACCCGGTAGCAAGTCATGAACTGCATTATATTAAGATCTGTCACTATGCTTGAACCCGTCAAGTCAAATTTTAAACTAAAACCACTACCTCCAAAAGTCCATGAGTACTAATCTTTAGATTCTGAACTAAACCTCTAGATTTTATGAAAAGAGGAAGGCTGAAGAGTACACTTAATACATTCAAGTCACTAAATACACCTGGGGAATTTGAAGACTAATAGAACGTTATGTATTACCAAAAAAAATCCTTATTAAAATCCTAAATGGAATGAGAAAACTTCTCGAGAACTTTATGAATTAACAAAACATAAAACCCAAGCTATATAAAACTACGTTTTAAGAGCATCGGTTTAGCCTGGAAAAGTTTCATTTATTAACGTTCAAAAAAAGAAAAAACTACCACTGGAGACAAATTATTACCAAAGGATTAACTAACAGACCAACAAGAGAACTGAAATACAAAAATTAATAATTAATATTTGAGAGTAGTTAAGTTAATACATAATGGAGGACAAACCTAAATGAATACGGAAGCCCTGTAAAAGAAAGGTGCAGGTTGACCATGGTAGACTTGGCCTACCATGGACAACCCTAATCCACCATTGCCGGAGCGGCAGCGGCCACCCCGACAAAGGTGGATCTTTTCAAGTTTATAAAAGAATTAAACAAACCAAACACATAAGCATACAAGCTAGCTAACTCAATCACGCAATACCAAGCATAAAAAGTCTACAAGCAGGACATATCCAGGACAAAAAAGCAATCATACCCTAGACCTCTCAAACAAGCAAACAAATCTCCACTTTGTGCCCTCACTAAGGGCAATCAAATTAAAGTTGTGCCCTCACTACAAACAAGCAAGCAAATACAAATTATACCCTCACCACAAACAAGCAAACAAATCTACTTAAGTGCACTCATTACAAGCAAGCAAATCCACTTTGTGCCCTCACTATAATCAAGCAACCAAAATATCTTCATGCCCTCGCTACAAGCTAGCAAATCCACTGTGCCCTCAATACAAGCAAGCAAGCAAATTATCTTCACGCTCTCACTTCAACCAAGTAATCAAGAAAATCCACTTCACACCCTCACTACAAGCAAGCAATAAAGCAAATCCATTTCATGCCTTCACTACAAGCAAGCAAACAAGCAAATCCACTTCACGCCCTCACTACAAGCAAGCAATCAAGCAAGTAATCAAGCAAATCCACTTCACGCCCTCACTACAAGCAAGCAATCAAGCAAATCCACTTCCCGCCTCACTACAAGCAAGCAATCAAGCAAATCCCCTTCATGCCCTCACTACAAGCAAGCAATCAAGCAAGCAAATCCACTTCTTGCCCTCATTACAAGCAAGCAATCAAGCAAATCCACTTCACGTCCTCACTACAAGCAAGCTATCATGCAAATCCACTTCATGCCCTCACTACAAGTAAGCAATCAAGCAAGCAAATCCACTTCACGTCCTCACAACAAGCATGCAATCATGCAAGCAAATCTACTTCACGCCCTCACTACAAGCAAGTAATCAAGCAAATCCACGTCACGCCCTCAATACAAGTAAGCAATCAAGCAAATCCACTTCACGCCCTCACTAAAAGCAAGCAATCAAGCAAATCCTCTTCACAACCTCACTACAAGCATTCAAGCAAATCCACTTCACGCCTCACTATAAGCAAGCAATCAAGCAAATCCACTTCTCGTCCTCACTACAAGCAAGCAATCTTGCAAGCAAATCCACTTCATATCATCACTACAAACAAGCAAGTAATCAAACAAATCCACTTCACGCTCTCACTACAAGCAAGTAATCAAGCAAATCCACTTCACACCCTCACTACAAGTAAGCAATCAAGCAAATCCACTTTACACCCTCACTACAAGCAAGCAACCAAGCAAATCCCCTTCATGCCCTCACTACAAGCAAGCAATCAAGCAAGCATATCCACTTCTTGCCCTCATTACAAGCAAGCAATCAAGCAAATCCACTTCACGTCCTCACTACAAGTAAGCAATCAAGCAAATCCACTTCACACCCTCACTACAAGTAAGCAATCAAGCAAATCCACTTCACGTCCTCACTACAAGTAAGCAATCAAGCAAATCCACTTCACGTCCTCACTACAAGTAAGCAATCAAGCAAATCCACTTCACACCCTCACTACAAGTAAGCAATCAAGCAAATCCACTTCACACCCTCACTACAAGCAAGCAATCAAGTAAGCAAATCCCCTTCACACCCTCACTACACGCAAGTAATCAAGCAAATCCATTTCATGCCCTCACTATGAGTAAGCAATCAAGCAAATCCACTTCACACTCTCACTACAAGTAAGCAATCAAGCAAATCCACTTCCCGCCCTCACTACAAGCAAGCAATCAAGCAAGCAAATCCACTTCACGCCCTCACTACAAGCAAGCAATCAAGCAAGAAACCATCACGCTAACTACAGGCAGCAATCAAACAAGCAAATCCACTTCATGCCCTCACTACAAGCAAGTAAACAAGCAAATCCACTTCATGCTCTCACTACAAGCAATCAAGCAAGCAAATCCCCTTCACACCCTCACTACACGCAAGTAATCAAGCAAATCCACTTCATGCCCTCACTACGAGTAAGCAATCAAGCAATCACTACACTCTAAACACTACAAGTTAAGCAATCAAGGCAAATCACTTCACGCACTACAAGCAGCAATCAGCAAGCAAATCCACTTCACACCTCCTACAAGCAAGCAAATCAAGTAAGCACATCCACTTCTTGTTGCCCTCAGTACAAGCCACAATCAAGCAAATCCCTTCACTCCATCACACAAGCAAGCTACATGCAAATCCACTTCATGCCCCGCCACATACCGTACTCAATCAAGCAAGCCAATCCACTTCACCGTCGCTCGCAACAAGCTGCAATCATGCAAGCAAATCTACTTCACGCCCTCACTACAAGCAAGTAATCAAACAAATCCACGTCACGCCCTCAATACAGTAAGCAATCAAGCAAATCCACTTCACGCCTCACTAAAAGCAAGCAATCAAGCAACTCCTCTTCACAAACCTCACTACAAGCAATTCAAGCAAATCCACTTCACGCCTCACTATAAGCAAGCAATCAAGCAAATCCGCTTCTCGTCCTCACTACAAGCAAGCAATCTTGCAAGCAAATCCACTTCATATCATCACTACAAACAAGCAAGTAATCAAACAAATCCACTTCACGCTCTCACTACAAGCAAGTAATCAAGCAAATCCACTTCACACCCTCACTACAAGTAAGCAATCAAGCAAATCCACTTCATCCCTCACTTCAAGTAAGCAATCAAGCAAATCCACTTTACACCCTCACTACAAGCAAACAACCAAGCAAATCCCCCTTCATGCCCTCTCATACAAGCAAGCAATCAAGCAAGCATATCCACTTCTTGCCCCTCATTGCAAGCAAGCAATCAGCAATCCACTTCACGTCCTCACTACAGTAAGCAATCAAGCAAATCCACTTCACACCCTCACTACAAGTAAGCAATCAAGCAAATCCATTCTTCCGTCCTCACTACAAGTAAGCAATCAAAGCAAATCCACTTCACGTCCTCACTACAAGTAAGCAATCAAGCAAATCCACTTCACACCCTCACTACAGTAAGCAATCAAGCAATCCACTTCACTACCCCTCACTACAAGCAAGCAATCAAGTAAGCAAATCCCCTTCACACCCTCACTACACGCAAGTATCAAGCAAATCCATTTCATGCCCTCACTATGAGTAAGCAATCAAGCAAAGTCCACTTCACACTCTCACTACAAGTAAGCAACTCAAGCAAATCCACACTTCCCGCCCTCACTACAAGCAAGCAATCAAGCAAGCAAATCCACTTCACGCCCTCACTACAAGCAAGCAATCAAGCAAGCAAACCCACTTCACGCCTCACTACAGGCAAGCAATCAAGCAAGCAAATCCACTTCATGCCCTCACTACAAGCAAGTAAACAAGCAAATCCACTTCATGCTCTCACTACAAGCAATCAAGCAAGCCAAAATCCCTTCTTCACCCCACCCTCAACTACACGCAAGTAATCAAGCAAATCCCACTTCATGCCCTCATAACGAGTAAGCAATCAAGCAAAGATCCACTTCACGACTCTCACTCAAGTAAGCCAATCAAAGCAAATCCAACTTCACGCCCTCAACTACAAGCAAAGCATCCAAGGAAGCCAAATTCCCAACTTTCACGCCCTCACTACAAAACACGCAATCAAGCAAGCAATCCCACTTCACACCCCTCACTACAATCAAGCAATCAAGAAGCAAATCCAATTCACGCTCACTACAATGCTCACTACCAAAGCAATCAAGCAAGCAAATCACTTCACAACCCTCACTACACGCAAGTAATCAGCAAATCCAACTTCTGCCCTCACTACAGTAAGAATCAAAAGCCAAATCCACTTCACACCTCTCACTACGAAGTAAGCCCAATCAAGGCAAATCCACTTCAACCGCCCTCCTACAAGCAAGCAATCAAGGAAGCAAATCCACTTCACGCCCTCACTACAAGCAAGCAATCAAGCAAGCAAATCCACTTCACACCCTCACTACAAGCAAGCAATCAAGCAAGCAAATCCACTTCATGCCCTCACTACAAGCAAGTAAACAAGCAAATCCACTTCACGCTCTCACTACAAGTAAGCAATCAAGCAAATCCACTTGACGCCCTCACCAAAAGCAAGCAATCAAGCAAGCAAATCCACTTCACGCCCTCACTACAAGCAAGTAATCAAGCAAATCCACTTCACGCCCTCACCTCACTACAAGTAAGCAATCAAGCAAATCCACTTCACGCCCTCATTACAAGTAAGCAATCATGCAAATCCACTTCACGCCCTCACTACAAGTAAGCAATCAAGCAAATCCACTTCAAGCCCTCACTACAAGCAAGCAAACCCATTTCACCCACCACCACCCCTCTCAAAAAAAGCAAAACCACTTTATCCACCCTCAAAACAAGCAAAACCACTTTACCTCCAGCATTACAAGCAAACAAGCAAAACTACTTAACTCAGGACAATCAAAACCACTTCATCCCGTGAATCTTAAGAATGCATGCAAAGCCAAACCCAAACTCTCAAGCACGCAAGCCAAAAACATACTAACTCTCATTCATGAACGCAAGCGGCCAATTAGCGGTAGCATAACTGCAATCACAAAATGCAGAAAATCACCTCAAGCAAGCAAGCAAAAAAAAAAAAAACATTCATAACATGAGAAAGTTCATTCAACAACAACCGTAAGAATATCTAGTTGGTAGATCTAGGGTGCCTATCCGCGGCGGCCCAGACTAAAGCAGTTGTGGTTTTTCTATGTAGTTTTACCTACTGAACAAGAATTCTAAGTAATATTTATTCGGACGACTGTAATTAACCCCCAGGGGACAGTACTAAAGGTAATACTTCAGAAGCACTCCGCACTGGATATTAAAATAAATAATCACCTACATGGAAATAGCAAGTGAAAAGCAATATAAAAAGTATAGTCATTATATGGGAGATTGAACAGGGTGGAATTAAATGAGATTGATAAGTTTTTACCTCGAATTTTTCCTAAATCGGGAGAGGTGTATCCTCTACGGTAATGTTTACTTTTAATGATCCCTCTAACTTACTTTATTACGCAAACAAAAGCAGTTCCAGTTACTCATTATTGGCTGAGAGGTGTGACATCGTTATGACGTCATGGGTTTCATAACCAATTACGAACGACTTTAGTCGAAAACTAAGTTTCACCAGCATTTCAGCGGAGTAATAAAGTTACCTGTCCAGTGTCCACTGGTATCCTTGTTTGACTGAATACTCGAATAATGAAGCAAAAACCGGCATTTTGTCTTCCTGTAGCTATGGCAGAGGCAGTGGCTGGCCCTTCTGGCATTAATTTTGACAGAGACCTTCGATTTCCTACCGATTGTTTGCAGTGCAATGTGGGTTGCGGTGAATTTTATCATTATTTGTCTAGTGGTGGTAAAGAAGTTGTGATTGAATATGCTCAAAGACATAATTTAATTCTAAAGCAAAAAAACTGCGAGTGTTGTGGAGCTATTTGTCGGATCGACTACAACAGGAACGCCTTTAGGTGTGATCCGCCACGGTAAGTAGCCTTACTGTAACCTCTTGCCAGTACATGCCGTGCTTGCCAAGAATCTTTAAATATGCGGATAAGGCGTGAAGCGTCGTTCCGCCACGGCCTTACTGACAGCACACACAAATCGATCGTCGTGGAAATGTAGTCGTTCCCTACTTTGTTTGTTGTTGTTTTGGTATCACCGCCATATTGGTTTTGGTGTTCTTCTGCCGATTTCGGTCGGCTGTCGAGTCGCCGTGTTTACTACTGGCCCTTGGGGGTTAATTACAGTCGTCCGAATAAATATTACTTTAAATTCTTGTTCAGTGGGTAAAATAACATAGGAAAACGTCAATTGCCATAGTCTAGGCCATCGCGGATTGCTTTTGTAGAAATACCATCTAGTCAATTATCAATGAATTTCTAGCAAACTCCTCTCATGCTTACAATGCTTGCATGTGGCTTTGGCACTCCCTAATAATATTCATCTACAGAACTACCCAATTCAAAGTTAAACGCCAAAAATCACTTAAGTAAAAGTTGACCTATACCCCTCGAAAATTTTATTTTTAAGTTACAATTTTAAACCACTAATCCTTAGAAAATCACAGCGATAATCAATTTTTGACTAAATAGCCTAAACTACAAAAAAAACTGATACACAAATCAAAAGTTAATTTAATATAATTCTCTCCAGAACCAAAATGCAAAATAGCAAGGATATGAATTAAAAGTATATAGTTTATTGGAATGATTTCATAGACAACCCAAAGATATTAGTTTAGTTTTAAAATCCCGAAATTTTGATTTTTTTATTTAACTAATCACACGACCACCAAATCTTTGAAAAAAAGAGTAATAATAATAAGTACACAAACCTTCACACACCAGTAAACAAGAATCCCATTAAACATTTAAGAAACGCAGCCTTGTTATGAATACTTATCACATCACCGTGATTCATATAAATCATTCGAGCTACAAATGTCCTTTAATATCTAATTCGCTCTACCTCGGAATTGATATATTTTCATATATGTACCGAGGGGGAATTTTTTAGTTGATAATAATTTCGTCCCCCCATGGGATCGAACCACCGTCCAGTTGGACGGGGAACGAAATCAGGAACGGACAGTGACGCTACCGAATCTGCTATCAGAAAGGCTAAAGGTTTATATCGATTCTGACCATTACAAATCACCGCCGATCTCGTTGTATTCGTAATTAGAATCGATATGAAACCCCCTCCACCATGCTAGCCGATTCGAGCGTTTGACCCACGCAGCCTTGTTATGAATACTTATCACATCACCGTCCGTTCCTGATTTCGTTCCCCGTCCAACTGGACGGTGGTTCGATCCCATGGGGGGACGAAATTTTTATCAACTAAAAAATTCCCCCTCGGTACATATATGAAAATATATCAATTCCGAGGTAGAGCGAATAAGATATAAAGGACATTTGAAGCTCGAATAATTTATGAATCACGGTGATGTGATAAGTATTCATATATATATATATATATATATATATATATATAATATATATATATATATATATATATATATATATATATATATTATATTATATATATATATCTAGCTTGTTAACTAGCTTGTTACCTAATCTTTATTGTTTCAAATGTTATAAGAAAAGTCTGTTTGTGCTCCTACATGTCAGTTCCTTGAGGTGATATATCACATTTAGTGAATAAGACCACAGCTGATGGTCGAAAGCTATAAGTTCCTGTACAAGAAATATATATTTTATAAAACTACAAAAGGATTTTACATCATCGTGGATTGTATCCTCATTTACTTAGAGATAAGATATAGTACCTAGCTTTTGCATATATGTATAGTATATGTATATATATATATATATATATATATATATATATATATATATATATATATATATATATATATATGTATATTTTCATATTTATGCATGTATATTATATTATATATAATAATAATATATATATATACCATATATACATATATAATATATATATATATGTATATATACTATATATATATATTATATATATATTATCTATATATATAGTATACATATATATATAAATAACATATATATATATATATATATATATATATATATAATATATATATATATATATGATATATACTATATATATATATATACATATATATAATATATATATTTTAGTATTATAGTATATATATATATATATCTATATATATATATATATATATATATAACTATATATATATATACATTATATATAATTATATATAGATGTATATATATATACATATATATACATATATGTATATATATATATATATATATATATATATAGTATATATATATGCTGGTAAAAATGTTCTGTAACAACAGAATTCCATCTAATAAAAGGAGCCCATAAAAACACCAAAATGTAGAGAGAAAAGTACTATATTTCAGAGACTGCTGTCTTTCTCTTCAGGTATATGAATGAGAAAAGTTTACAGAAAAGGTGGTATTTATACCAAGAGATCCGTCCACAAGTAAGCCAATTTAGGTCACCCCCGCTGATAATCTTCCTTTAATCTTCTTAAGCCTTGGTTGAATGAACACTTGGTCGACGACATCTGAGATCCACGCCCCTTTTGAGATGTTCATTACCTGCTTCTCTTTTATTAAGGCCGATTCCATCATTTGACTTTTATACCGGCAGTTGCTGCTATAAAATACACGTGACAAATTCCAGTTTATTCTATGGTTATGTTCATTTATATGGTTGAAAATAGCCGAGTTCTGTTGTCCATACCTAACTGATCGTTTGTGTTGTATTAATCTCTGGGGAAGTGATTTACCTGCAAATCCGATGTAAGATTGGTCACAGTCCTGGCATGGGATCTCATATACCCCAGAGTCTTTGGGAGATGTCTTTTGTTGGACGTTAATCAGGGATTTGGCTAAGGTATTTGGGTAGGTAAATGCAAAAGGGTTGGATTTCCCAAGGGTGTGGGTTATTCTCTTAATCGTCTCCAGGTGAGGAATTTTTATTTTATTGTTGGGTGTGTCTCTGGTCTTGTCTTTAGGGGGTCGGTAGAAAATTCCTTTTCTTGATGTTTTAATAATCAGAGACACGACAGAATACAAATTTACCATATACAGAAAACCAACGTTCTCACTTTCATATATTCACTACTTTAGCTATCACGACATTACTATCAAGATAGGTGTAGCTAGCAACCTATTCTTTAGAGCATTACGAATTTGTTCCCCAGATTTCCTGGAAAAAGAATTTGAACTAATTTGCAAGCAACTTTCATCTTTAAAGTATCCTGACCATATAATTGAGAAAGCAATTCAAAAAGCAAACGTCATTTTCTACCGACCCCCTAAAGACAAGACCAGAGACACACCCAACAATAAAATAAAAATTCCTCACCTGGAGACGATTAAGAGAATAACCCACACCCTTGGGAAATCCAACCCTTTTGCATTTACCTACCCAAATACCTTAGCCAAATCCCTGATTAACGTCCAACAAAAGACATCTCCCAAAGACTCTGGGGTATATGAGATCCCATGCCAGGACTGTGACCAATCTTACATCGGATTTACAGGTAAATCACTTCCCCAGAGATTAATACAACACAAACGGTCAGTTAGGTATGGACAACAGAACTCGGCTATTTTCAACCATATAAATGAACATAACCATAGAATAAACTGGAATTTGTCACGTGTATTTTATAGCAGCAACTGCCGGTACAAAAGTCAAATGATGGAATCGGCCTTAATAAAAGAGAAGCAGGTAATGAACATCTCAAAAGGGGCGTGGATCTCAGATGTCGTCGACCAAGTGTTCATTCAACCAAGGCTTAAGAAGATTAAAGGAAGATTATCAGCGGGGGTGACCTAAATTGGCTTACTTGTGGACGGATCTCTTGTATAAATACCACCTTTTCTGTAAACTTTTTTCATTCATATACCTGAAGAGAGAGACAGCAGTCTCTGAAATATAGTACTTTTCTCTCTACATTTTGGTGTTTTTTATGGGCTCCTTTTATTAGATATATATATATATATATATATATATATATATATATATATATATATATATATATATATATATATATATATATATATATATATATATTATTATTATATATATATATATATATATATATCATATATACATATATATAAATACATATATATATATATATAAATATACTATATATATATATATATATATATATATATATATATATATATATATTGATATATAATATCTATATATCATATATACATATGTATACTATAATATATATATATATATATATATATATAGAATATGTATACATATATATATATATATATATATATCTATATATATATATATATATATATATATGTATATATATATATATATATATATATATATATATATATTATATATATATATATATATATATATATATCTATATCTTATATATATATATATATATATATATATATATATATATATATATATATATATATATAATATATATAAATATGCAATATATATATCTATATATATATTTCATATATATCTCTATATATATAATATTTTAGATATTATATATATATATATATAAATATATATATATATTATATATATATAAAATATATATATATAATATATGTATGTATATGTCTATATATATGTATATATATATATATATATATATATGTTTAATGTTATATATCTATATATATATATATTATCTATATATATATGTAATATATATATATATTTATATACTATATATGCATATATATATATATATATATATATATCGTATATATATATATATAAATATGTATAATAATATGTATATATCTGTATATATTTTATATTTATACATATGTGTGCTATAATGTATGTATGATAATATATGCATATATATATACATGCATAAATATGTAACATATACATATATATATATATATATATATATATATATATATACATACATATATGCAAAAGTTAGGTACTATATCTTATCTCTAAGTAAATGAGGATACAATCCACGATGATGTAAAATCCTTTTGTAGTTTTATAAAATATATATTTCTTGTACAGGAATTTATAGCTTTCGACCATCACCTGTGGTCTTGTTCACTAAAATGGGATATATCACCTCAAGGAACTGACATGTAGGAGCACAAACAGACTTTTCTTATAACATTTGAAACAATAAAGATTAGGTAACAAGCTAGTTAACTATTATTATGTATGATCAGGCGGTTGAGCCCTCGTCCTTTCCAGAATTCGTCTTGATCTTCGTGGGGGAATGTTTCTCTTTTCAACGGCTTGTTCTATGCTGGTTGGGTGGTTTGTTGGAGAAATGACCTGTGTGGAGGAAACAAGAGGAAGCAGCATCATCATTGGCACATGTATTCCTAAAGTTTGACATTTACCCTTTTCTACATAATATCTCTCCACAAATAGCTGTATTATCTGCGATTCCAGTATTTCCTGTAAAGGTCTCGTTCAAGGGAATTAACTCCCTTTCTACTACTCGTCCCAGAGTCCTGTCGTTACACGCAAAAACAACCTTTGTACCTTTATAATTTATTTTGTGGTTTTTCTCCCATGTATGTTGCGCAATTGCACTGTATGAACTTCCCCTTCTGCAAGCAGCAACGTGTTCTTCCCTTCTCTTATCAATGGAACGCCTGCTTTCTCTCACGTAGCATTCATTGCAGTCCCTGCGAGGTATTACATATACCCCACGAGAGAACGAAATTATTATCAACTAAAAAAAAAAAAAAATTCCCTTTGGTTTACATATATGAAACTATGTTAATTCCAAGGTAGAGTGGATTAGATATCAAAGGACATTTGTAGCTCGAGTAATTTATATGAATGACGGTGATGTGATAATTATTCATAATTACGAATACCCGAAGTTCGACGGTGATTTGTAAGGTCAGAGTCAGTATAAATATAAACCTCACTTGTTAGCTGAATCGATAATGTCACTGACTTTCTGATTTCTTCTCTGTCCGCTGGGCGGTGGTTCGAACCCACGAAAGGACGAAATTATTATCAACTGAAAATAAAAATACCCTAAGGTTTACATTTCGAGGTAGAGCAAATTAGATATTAAAGGACATTTGTAGCTCAAATAATTTATATGAATCACAGTGATGTGATGATTATTCATAATATGGCTACGTTCGGCAAACGTTCGAATTTGTTAAAATGGTAGAGGGGGATGGATATCGATTCTAATTACGAATAACCGAAGTTCGATGGTGATTTGTAAGGTCGGAGTCGGTATAAACATATAACCTCACTTGTTAGCTGAATCGACAACATCACTGAAGTCCTAATTTCTTTTCTGTCCGCTGGGCGGTAGTTCGAACCCACGAGGGTACGAAATTATTATTAACTAAAAAAAAATACCCTTAGGTTTACATTCCGAGGTAGAGCAAATTTTTATGAATCACGGTGATGTGAACATTATTCATATATATATATATATATATATATATATATATATATATATATATATATATATATATATATATATATATATATATAGTATATATATATATATATATATATATATATATATATATATATTATATCATATACTATACTATATATATATATATATATATATATATATATATATATATATATATATATATATATATACGTCACTAGGAACTATTGCCACTGGGAAAACTACTACTGTGAAAATTGGCCATCTAGGAATATCCTCACCAGAAATATTGTCGTCCATTGACATATTTAAAAACATATTAAATGTGACTGCATTTGATTGATCATACTTAACAAAAATATGGGTGACAAAGAAAACAAAATAAAAAGTCCTCAGTTTATTTCAAAATAGACATTTGAAAAATGGCACTGTAAAGTGCACAGTTTATAACCACAAGCAATAATCTAAAAAAATTAGAATGGGATTTGATTATTATAAATATGATTGTTATAAGCGATAAAATTTAAATACATCATTTATCATCCCAAGTACTATAGTTTAGGACCATATTTCTAGTCTTGCATTCAGGTCTTTTTATACATTGTATCTTGAAGCCTGGTTCTAGGCCTGGTGAAGTTTTAAGTCTTAAAAAGTGTTATGCTGTTATTTACCATGTTAACAATAAGCTCTTGAACCTCCATGTATCAGCAGAAGTTGATCTGCCAGAGCACTAAAAGGTAGTAGGCTATTCTTCAATTTTGCCATTATCATTTTTACTCTAAAGGATACTTTAAATTCATACTACATTATAGCTTTAACAGTAAACTTTACCAACTAGCTCGTCTACAAGTAAATTTAACCAACTAGCTGGTCGACAAGTGAACTTACAAAACTAGTTGGTCTGCAAGTAAACTTTACCAACTAGCTAGTCTACCAGGGTTGATCATCAAATAACCAAAGGTAGTCTACCATAGCCTAACCTTAGCTTAGCAATAGTAGCCTAACTTGGCAACCTTCAGGAATATTTATAGTTTTCGTCTGTCCCTCTCCACAGCTCACGTCTTGGCTAGTTATGAAAGTTAAGTTATTCTTACATGCAAGCCTACCTTAGATTGTACAATGTAAATAAGTATGTTGAATTATAGGTCAGTAAAACAGTGGACTGTTACATTGATTTATATATGTACTTCCTAGTAATAATTGCACTTGAAGATGTTCAAATAGCTTTTAATCAAATGGTTCAGATACTCTGATTTGGTTCTGTAAAGTACATACAGTGTTCTCTCCCCTGAATCACAACTGCATAAATATGAATTCATGCAGATTGTAATTACATTTATACTGTAATTAAACAAATAGTTTCTCTTATGAGATCTGTGAGTAGCCACATAGGTTCGAATATGCCTTAAAAATGTCTGCAGGTCAGTGCAGGAAGCCTGTTGTTAATAAATGTGACATGCGAGATTCAGAAATGATTTTTGTGAATTTTGTGTCTAAGATTTCCTGAAAAGAACAAAGAGCGAGACCACTTCCTTACTTGTGGATTACACATTTTGCAGCAACCAATTAGGAGCCCTTCAAAAATAACGGAACTCATTAAGTTAAGTTAAGTATATTTGAGTTTTACCAGACCACTGAGCTGATTAACAGCTCTCCTAGGGCTAGCCCGAAGGAATAGATATCTTTACGTGGCTAGGAACCAATATTGATCATCTAGCAACAGGACCTACAGCTTATTGTGGGATCTAAATCCAATTATATCGAGAAATGAATGTCTATCACCAGAAATAAATTCCTCTGATTCCGGGTTGGCTGAGCCGAGAGTCGAACTTCGGACCACCGGATTGGTAGCCGAGCGCGAAACCCATTCTTCCAACAAGGAACCACGGAACTCCTTGCGGGACTTGGAGGGGGTGTAATGAAGTGTTATGAGCTACAAAACATATTCAGATTTTTTCCTGTTTCTTTTGAAAAGATGTAACTGTAGAAGAACAAAAGAGAGATAGTAAAAATTCTGAAATTGTCTTTCATTATATTTTATCAATACTGACAAATGGTATTCAAGTTTTTGTATAATTATACGTTTAACAAATATCACAAACTCAACAATTGTTTGTACTTGAATATTTTCTGCTATAATTATCACATGACACAGAATAACAGGACAAACTCATCCCTTTTCTGGACTTAGAAATATATTACAAATTAAATCAATCCGCTTCTAATCTTAGGCATTGTCTACTTTGTGCTATGATAAACTCAAGGGAAAAATACCGCAAACTCTCTGCTCTCTCTCTCTCTCTCCTCTCTCTCTCTCTCTCTCATAAGTTGTATATATATATATATATATATATATATATATATATATATATATATATATATATATTTTTATATATCTATATCTATATATGTATATATATTATAATGTATATAGATATATATAGATATAGATATATAAATATATATATATATATATATATATATATATATATATATATATATATATTATATATATGTGTGTGTGTGTGTAGACCGACCGAGTAATGTTAAAAAAAGTCTTAATTGAAGGCAGTATACACGAAAATAAAGTTATGGTGTAAACATAGTTCCTGGTTCAAACGGAGCGATTTCACATATATACGAATACACTGTTTTTCTGCGATAAAATACAATCTCTCTCTCTCTCTCTCTCTCTCTCTCTCTCTCTCTGTGTGTGTATTCCTTAATACTCTAAGATTATGCCTGTCACTGCAAAGCCTTAAACGTAAATGAGGGAGCAAATGAAGAATTTCCGACCTTCGGGGCAGGATGAGAGAGACAGAGAGAGACAGACAGACAGACAGACAGAGATTTCAGTAATTATAACACCAAGAGACCCAAGACATTATTCAAATCTTTCAAAATACTTCCTGATATATTTTGACAAATCGAAATATCTCTCCTGATTTATAGAAACTCAATGAAGAATCGAGAGAGTGTGTGTAGGAGCTGGGTATGGCCTCTGCATTCCAGTTTGAAGAAAACATAGCCTTGTCTGACCTCGGCAGCAGCTGTTGTTCGGACGTTGATATCCAGATGTCCCGCGATTTACTGAGGGAAGTCTGACGCAGGAATAGTCATCTTGTTTGCTGTAGCGGCCTATTCACTGGCGAGGATGTAGATCTCTCATGATGGAGCTGAAGAGCCCAAGATAAAGGAACTGGACGAAAGAATTGCGAACTTGCGAGACACCATCCAGTTCTGGAGAGAACAGCGCACCGGTGAACTTGACATAATGAATCGTCACTTGCAGCAGAGGTTGACTACTATGGAGGCGTTGGACAGATCACTCATGAGGTGTTGCATCAGCAGGCCTGGCGAGAGAGGGCCCACTCACACGAAGCTGAAACGTTGTTTCTGAAGAAGGAGAACGATAAAGAGGAAGAAATAATAGCTGGAAAACAAGATCCTCAAGATCACAGAAGAAAATCAGCCGATGATGTACAAAGCAAAAGAAATTTGTCAGAAAAACGATGCACTATGAGGGAACTAACTGCACAGTTGGCAAAGCCAAACTGCCAGCTTCAGAGGTCTGAGAAACTCCTATGACAGAAGGAAAAAGCCAGCAGCTCAGGACTGAAGAAGCATCGCAGATGGTGAGGCTTATCCAGGAATAAAATGACGCGACCGAGGCAGCGCGAATCCGAGAGGAAACACCTCGAGCTCAGGTTCTGCCGCCTGCTGAAGGAAGTGGAAGATTTCACGAAGGAAAAGCGCCGACTCCAGTGTGAACTTAGGTGGCGGAATTCGAGAGGATGGAAGGATTCCCAAATCCTCAAGAATCCCAACAGGAAAGCGCCCTCCAAGACACACATGGAAGGGGACGAACGAACGAACACACTGTCTCAGTCTGTCTCCAAGGAAGGAAGAAGACTTCGAAGTCGAGAAGAGACGAGTCGAAGCCTCCGCCAGATTCTCAAACCAACGTTCATCTTCAAGCATCTTTTACTCAGCCTCGAAAAGAGAGTCTGCTGAAGGAAGTGGAAGACCTCACGAAGGAAAAACGCCGACTCCAGTGTGAACTTAAGGTGGCGGAACTCAAGAGGATGGAAGGCTTCCCAAATCCTAAAGAATCCAAACAGGAAAGCGCCTTTCAAGACACACATGGAAGAGGATGAACGAACGAACACCCAGTCTTCGTCTGTCTCCAATGAAGGAGGAAGACTTCGAAATCGAGAAGAGACGAGTAGAAGCCTCCACCAGATTCTCAAACTAACGTTCAGCTTCAAGCGTCTTTTACTCAGCCTCGACAAGAGGGTCTGCCAACAACACAACAAGGAATAAAAACAAATTTTTGGAGGCAACCAAAACAACCAGTCTGGTACCTATAAGGAACCCTTCAAAATGTGAGAAGCATAGAAGCTTTCAGGGGACCGTCCACAAACAAGTTATTCTTCAAAAGGAAGTTGAAAAGCATGTAAAGAAATTCTAAATTCTGAATATATATATATTCAGAAATTCTGAATATATATAAATTCAGTTAGAGCGATAGAAAACTAAAAGAACTACGGTGTTTTGGTGAGCAGTGCCAATGAGCAGAGGAAGGCGCTCATTGCTGGCTAAACAAAACCCCTCTGCAATGATTTGGCCCTGTGATGACACCCCAGCAGTGAGGCATCATTGCCGACAAAAGCGCAAGAAGAGAGAGAGGAGAGAGAAGAGGAGGAGAGAGACGAGAGAGAGAGAGAGGGATAGGATAGGAGAGAGAGATATTTCAGAAGCAGATGGAAGCGATAGGCTACTTTTGCAGGTGCAGGACGGAATACTTCTGGAGGAATTAAAAAAGAATCTAGAGAATGCCACACACTGCATAATTGCTCACTTATAAAAGACAGAGGACAGGAGGCTCCAGGAAGGCGAGAGGACAAAAAGAACGCTCCTATAGGTACTAAGAAGAAATTCAGATGGAATTAGTTGTAGATTCTAAGAGGAGGAGGAGGACTGACAGAAGGGCTGAGAGAAAGCGGAAAAAGGATGCATGAAGGCTGCAGAGAAGAAATACAAGGAGACGAAAAATAAGGAAGACTGGATACACGAAGGAGACCTGGAAGCGAAAATGAGAGGAGCTGTAGGAAAGCGAGATAAACCCCATAGAAGTCAAACGGAAGGATAGGAAGAACATCGATAGAAAAAGAAAAACTCTGACTTCCCTAAGAGACAAAAGAAAATCAAGCAAAATGAGAAAGCAGCAATTAGATCATCAGTAAACCGATTTGTGCAAGGTGAAATTGTCAATGTTCATTTGAGGGATCCTCCGGAAGGACGAACTACAAATGGAAACCTGTTTTTCAAGGAACTAAGAAGTGTTGAACCTTATAATCTCCAGAGCTGGAGCGATGCAAGACTTTGTGGAACGGAGGAGACCATATACCCACAAATCTCATTGACTTGGTAAGCAGTGCCAATGAGCAGAGGGAAGTCGCTCACTGCTGGTTAAACAAAACCCCTCTGCAATGATTTGGCCCTGTGATGACACCACAGCAAAGAGAGAGAGAGAGAGAGAGAGAGAGAGAGAGATAATACAGCTGCTTATAGGATAATGAAAAGAAGGATATTTCCATCTTAATAATATTAATATGAAGAGTCAGTTCCAACAATATTTGAGTCTTTTTTTATATAGAAAATATGATAAA